>NW_016803880.1:7396052-7422852 GCF_001698545.2 Rhinopithecus bieti | reverse complement strand
TTTGTATGTATATATTATATATTTTATATATGTATATAAGTATATATTTATATATGTGTATATAGGTATATATTATATATGTATATATAAGTATATATTATGTGTATATATAAGTATATATAAATGCATATATACTTATATATAGTAGAATTATATATATTTTCAAGCAATTCCATACTTTTACTGTTTAAATAAACTTAATTTGATGCTGTAGAAAGAAATGTGGGTTAAACTTCGGTTGTCAGAGGCAGTTGTCAGGTTAAACCTCAGTTGTCAGGTGGATGCAAAGGTGTCTTTGCTGAAACCTACTTGCATATGGAGTTCTGTGGCTGAAACGTGTCCCCCAAGAAGCAAGTGTTGGAAACTCAATCCCCAATGCAATGCTATTGGGAATTTGGCCTAATGAAATATGTCTAAGTCATAAGAGCTCCACCTTCATAAATGGATTAGTACTGCTTTTAAAACGGTTTAAGATTTTGAGTTTAATCACTTTCTCTCATGTGTTCATTCTCTCTTGTCCTTCTTCTTTCTACCATGAGATGATGCAGCAAAGAAGGCCCTCACCAAATGTAGGCATCTTGACCTATTACTCCCAACCTCCAGAACTGTAAGAAGTAAATCTCTGGTTTTACTTCTTTTGGTTTTTTTTCATGTGTGTTTTGTTTGTTTGTTTAAGACAGGGTCTCACTTTGTCACCCAGGCTGGAGTGCAGTGGCACAAACAAGGCCCAGTACAGCCTCCAACTTTTGGACTCAAGTGATCCTCCCACTTTAGCCCCTCAAGTAGTCAGGACTACAGGCATGTACACCACACTTTGCTATTTTTTGTATTTTTTGTAAAAAGTGTTTTACCATGTTGCCCAGACTGGTCTTGAATTCGTGAGCTCAAGCTATCCTTCAGTGTCTGCCTCCCAAAGTGTTGAGATTACAGGTGGGAGCCACTGCGTCCTTACCGTTTGTTTGTTTGTTTGTTTTTAAATAAATTAATCAGTCTCAGGTATATTATCACAGCACAAAATGGGCCATGACAGAAAGTTGGTACTGAGCAATGAGGGTGTTGGTATAGCAAATACCTAAATATGCTGAAGTCGTATTGAAACTTCTAGCCTCTAGTGAATAGAAGCTAGAAGAATTTAGAGAAACAGGCTAGAAAAAGCCTAGACTGCCATAAATGGCATTAAGGGTGATTCTGGTGAGAGCTCAGAAGAAGAGAAAAATTGTAAGAAAATTCAGGAATTTCTTAGCTATTAAGTAGTAATGATCAGAATGGTGATCGAAATATAGACAGGAAAGGACATTCTGAAGAGGTTTCAGATGGAACCAAGGAACAAGGTATTGGAAACTGGAATAAAAGCCATCATTATATCACAACAATATAACCAGCAGAGAGAGAGAGAAAGAGAGGAAGAAAACAACCCTGTCAAACACAAATGCAAACACGCATACGAACAGTAAATCCAGATTTTGTTGAATGTAATTGTGGCCTCAATTGAAGTTGAACTCAGAATCCCATGAAGACAGAAGGTTGCCTTTATGAAGTATTTGTAAATACTTGGTAAAGCTAAAATTCATGTGAGTATTATCTCAAAAGATGGAATTTCATCTAATAGCTATGTATTTTGGAAGACAAAAATACTAGTATCAGGATTGTCATTTTTATGTTGCCTTGTCATGAACCATAAGGGAAATTCTCTTGCTTACTGCTGATTAAAATAAAAGTCCTTTAGGAATGTAAATTTCTCCAGTAGAATGCATCTGTACTTTGAGGAAAAAAGAAGTGTATTTACATGGTATAATAATTGTTTTGTCTACAGTGAAAGTATTTTCTTTTTCCAAAGCATGTTATTTCTAACCTGGGACTGGAGAAAGGGTATCTAGATTAACTCTAACGTTATTAATTTTATATGGAATTTTAAAATTAAATCTGTTTTTTATCCTTCTAACTTTATTTTAATCAACCTATCCTAGAGATCTGGTTGAACATATATTATGGTTTGCTCCTTTTTGTCCTACAATCTATTTCTTACAGCTTTTTCTATAGTTTCTAAAGTGAACTGCCTTTCCCACTGGTCTTGCTGTGGGAATCCAATATCATGACAATTACAGAATGAGTATTCAATGCATACTTATTGGTAACAAAATTCAATGAGATAACATTGCCTCAACTTGTAGATAACTTAGTTTTCCTATTATATTATTACAGTATTAATTTTGTAGATTTTACTGTGATCCTGACTTTAAATATAACTCAAATTAATAAATAGCATTTTATTCTCACTATTACTAGGCATTAAGAATTTTTTACAGATGTTTATTTGAACCATCATCATTAATCTGTTTCTATATTTTGTTGAGAAGGAAGCCACATTTATAAGTGCTTTGCTGCTAAAAACTATTAGAATCTGTAAAAATTAACATACCACAAGATTAGATTAGCTGCAAAGAGGCTGATCTGGCACTGGAATGAGGCATAACGACATAACTATATTTCACAAAGAAGCTGTCTACTGGGGTGTTGCCTAGGGCTTCCTTAGCATTTTCTTTGATTCAAGAACAGCTTTTTCTCCCCTCTAGAAAGCAAAAACAGACATTTCATCATAGGGCTATGGGATATCGGATGCAATTTCTCTTTCCTAGAATTTCATTGTTGATGTTTTCGTATTCACCCTTTCAATCACACACATGTGGATTTAGATGTGTAAAATGTGAATAAATTATATTAAATATATAACACACACATACATGCACACACACATCCACATATACATACACAGGGGCATATACCTATATGTGAGATGCTTTCCAAAGACTAGCAGAACCTGTTATTTTTTTTTTCAAATTATTCAGTCATGTTTCATTTTACTTTTCTGTCATGAAGAAATTTGATTAACCTTGACATTGACCCTTCACATAATGAAGTTCAAGTTTTGAACTTCAACTATAAAACATATTTTAAGAATGAATAGCGGTGCTGAGACACTCATATCTCCCCAGTGGCACCTCCTGGCTTTATTATGTGATAATTATCTGTTTCTTAGATAGACCTCACGTTCTTCAGATAGGCTAAAAGATCATTTTTATTCTCTACACTTTTCTATCATGGTAGGAATAGGCAGAATAAGGAATAAATGAACTAATGAATTAAAAAAAGTGCATTAAGATCTCTGGTTTCATAAAATGAATCAAGCTCAATTAGGACCAGCAAAAATGTTTTAGTTAACCAAAATAAAATAGAGCAAAAAATTATTCAATTGAGAGAGTTTTTTAAATGTGTTTTACATTTGTTTGCTTTTGTTTGCATGCGTATATATGTATTTGGTGTGTATATATGTATTTGGTGTGTATATATATGTGTTTGGTGTATATATATGTGTTTGGTGTGTTTTTAATCATTGTAGAGCACACAGTGGTGGTATTCACTGACATGCGATTCACAAGAAAGATGCATAAAGTGAGTGGTGAATATAATTAAGTTGTTATTCTAACGAAGAAATGTCAACATGATTTATTTCAAAGTAAAATAAACATGTTTTCAAAGAGCATACACAAATATGATAATATTATTTTGTATCAACACATTGTTTTTCAAACAGTACATTTTTCCTGGTCATAACATAACTGACTAATATGGACCTAATCACAGATGTATTTTAGAAAGGGTAGAAATTAAAATAAGACAGTTTCCAAAAACAAAAACAGTAAACCTCAATGATACCTTTGTGTGTTTTCTTGTATCTGTTCCAATCAAATACAGTGTTGTTTTTCTGCTTTTCAGTCTGATTATACAGTTAACGCCCTGCCAGTAGATAAATAAAGCACTCATTATGCATATTTATGAGCAGATATCAAAATTATTTGCATTTTGTTTTTATAAATCTGATTCAGAAAATATAAATTGCTAAAATAAAAGGGTCTAGATATAGCTCTTTATTTGAAATAAAGTATTACAAGTTTTGTTTTATAGTTTTTTCCCCTTTAAAAAATATTATAAAAAATAAATTCCAAAAAAATCATTATTTTATTTCATAAGAAAAGAGTAACTGCATCATTTTACTAATGTTCATAAATGAGATTTTAAAACCAACTAATTATCCTTCATGTAAAATATTTTCATATAAATAAAAGTTTATGTCATCAGTGCTTTGCTCCACTGAAATGGACATTTTTATATTTCTGACTTAAATTGGAAGTAATTTAAATACTGAAAAAATAAGAAAGACAAAGAAGGACAGAAAGAGACAGAGACCAGATAATCAGGAAGCAGAGAGAAAGAAAGCCACATAGATAATTAGAGATATTTCTGACTGGGCTTGCTTATCCAAATGACAAGAATGATTTCAGCAATGGAATTCGAAGTGTTGACTGACTCAACTTTATAATTCATCTATTACTCTCCTAGAGGCCATTAGACTAGCAGTAAAATGGCAAAGATATTTCTGTACCGATCAATCTTCAAATATTGTAGTGCCTGTGTTTTCTTACCTGGGAGCTTTGTGCAAGGTTGACAGTTACAGGCATTCTCTGTGGCAACCACAGACCACCTCAGTATACTGAAGAGCTCTCAAATTCCGTTTTTCTTTCCTTTCAGAGTCTGTAGTAAACCTGTTCATTCTGAAGAAGAGTTCAAACAGAAAGTTAGGTCTCCATGTAAATTAAATTAAACAAATATTTAATCCTCAAAGACTTAAGAGATGTCTGGGAAGTTTCCAATTAAGCATGTTCCCAGATCATGAAACCTCTGATGTACCTGCAATTTTTCCAGGTGCATGGTGCACCTGTCATCATGCACGTATGATTTTTCTGCTGATTCTGGCTGGAAGATGTGGATGTGTCTCATGCATCCTGCTTCTTGTATACTTGCAAAATACTGTGAATATAGAATGGAGAAATTTATTCTAGAATGCAGTGTGGTCATTCCCACAGGTGATTTTACAGAAATAAAATCTACCATGATTTTTTCAGCAATGATCAAGCCAAATTCGAGGCATATAAGCAGTCTTCAACATGAAACCTCCCTAAAACATCTTAATAAATGAAAATTCAGTATTTTAAGTGATTAGATGACAAACCACTTATTCTTTCTGCAAGTTCTTTCCAGGGTGTGTATGTGTGAGGGAAAGGGAGGTCTCATTGATATTTTCAGTTTAACAAATAGCAGTAATTATGCTGCCTACAATTTTATTGAGAACAATGAAATAATTTTAATAGTTGAACAAGCAAGAGTTTTTAGAGAAAAGTGATCACCTTACACACAGGATTTTCTTTAATCTTTCTAACATATGAATTAGCATTTGTATCTACATTTTGCATAATTTTATTTTCACCTAAAATGTAGATTGTTGTCAACATTTTCACATAGCATTATGTTAATTCATACAGAAATTGAAATCTGGGAGTTTTAACTTATTTTTTCTGTTTTCATTATATTTCAAAATATACAAAATTTTGATTCGTTGGTGCTTTGCCACTTTCATTAATAATTTCCTCTGGTACAAGAAAAAAACTTAGGATGTAAAGGTGAGACAAACAGCAATAAAAATACAGGTTAAGAATAATTAAGAGTTGCCTAAGATCATCCAGTAACTAAGTAGCTTGCCAGGTTTCTGAAACTAGACAAGCAGGCTTACATGCTAACACACATAAATTCTACATCATATTGTTGCTAGCAAAATAAAAACTGAGTAGACACAATGTTTATTTTATTTTAGGGCATATCTGCCATATTGCATATATTAAAATGTTACCTGGTGAAACTCTGTCTCTACTAAAATTACAAAAATCAGCTGGTTACGGCAGTGCATGCCTATAGTCACGGGTGCTCGGGAGGCTGAGGCAGAAGAATCACTTGAACCTGGGAGGTGGAGGTAGCAGTGACCCGAGATCATCCCACTGCACTCCAGCCTGGGTGACAGAGTGAGACCCTGTCTCAGAAAAAACAAAAAAACAAAAAAACAAAAAAACAAAAAAACAAACCTATAGTCCGCGTGTTGTACCTTAAATCTGTGTATTTGTTAATTATGCATATCTGTTACCTTGTATCCTCTAACCTACATCTCCCTATTTCCCACCCCACTCACCCACTCCTGGTAACCAATTTTATTCTCTATCTCTGTAGATTTGGCTATTTTTTTTAGATTCCACATATAAATGAGAGCATACAGTGTTTTTCTTTCTGCGTTTGGCCTGTTTGGTTCATCATGGTTGGGGCAAATGGCAGGATCTTTTATTTTCATTGTATTCCATTGTATCTGTATAGCAAAATGTTTTTATCAATTCATCCATCTAGAGACTCTTCCTTTTTTTGTGTGTGTTGGCTCTTGTAAGTAATGATGCAATGAGCACGAGATTGCAGAAATCTTTATGAAAATTAAATTAATTTTTTTTGGATATAGACCCAGAAGAGGGACTACTTGGTCACATGTTAGTTCTATTTTTAATATCTTCAAGAACATCCATACTGTTTTCCATAATGGTGGCACCAATCTACATTCCCATTAAAAGTGCATGAGTTCCTTTTCTCCACACCATGAGAAACAATTTGTTATCGTTTGACCTTTTGATAATATTCATCCTAACAGGTGTGAGGTAGTACTCCACAGTAGTTTGATTTGCATTTCTCTGGTGATTAATGATATTGAGTACCTTTTCATACACTGGTGGATTCTTTTTATGTTTCTTTGGAGAAATGTTTATTACAATCTTTTGCCTATTTTTTAAGTGCATAATTTGTTTTTTCACTATTGTAATGTATGAGTCATTTATATATTTTGGATGTTAACCCCTTAGGATATATATGGTTTGCAAATATTTTTTCCAAATCCATAGGCTGAAGTTTCATTTTGGTGATAGTTTCCTTTGGTGTGTAGAAGCTTTTTAATTTGATTTAGTAGTCCCATGTATTTATGTTAGCTTTTTTAGTCTTTCCTTTTGGTGTGATATTAAAAAGAAATCATTGTCAAGACTAATATCCAGGACCTTTTCTTCTATGTTCTCTTCTCGTAGTTTTATAGTTTCAGGTCTTATATTGAAATATTTTATCCAGGCCCAGTGGCATATTCAGTTGTTACACTAGGAAATTAGTCATTTGAACCCACTCACTTTTATATGTAAAAGTTGTTCATAAGTAAAGTTTCTACCCCATTATTCTATCTTATAAAAATGTAATAATTGAAGTTTATTTTAAATGTGACTTAATCAATCTTATTGCACAAATTATTATACATTGCTATTTGGTGAATAACAACAAGAAAAATGACTTTAAATAAACAACAAACAACAAAGAGTCTTTACCAAATAGCATATAAAACCTCAACTACTATATGCACACAAGTATGTAAATACATATTTACAAGCACTGTAAACTCATTTTAGAAATATAATTTCAATGTAACATAAAACCAAGTAAAAACAGATTAATATTATAGGAAGACTGAGCATCATAGACAAGAACTCAATTCTAGATTACTTGAAAATGTAGTATTATAAAACAGTTGTGTGATCTACAGAATGGTAGTTTGCCAATTGCTATTGTATCTTCTAGAAATATTTGCTCTGATTGTACAGCAGCTTGTTTAAATCCAAATATCCAGTGGTACTCAATTAGTGACTTTCAGACTCCTTGTATATGATCCACTTTCACCAAAAATGGCCCATGTTTCATCAAGAAGATTATTCTCTAGTGTTAGGTCCTCAGGTACTGAGTTTGCTTTACGAATATGAACCAAAATATTACATATTATTCATGATAAATTGGTTTTGTTTGTTTGGCAAGTTAAATAACCAGAGAAACAAATGGCAGCATTCTTGCTTCCCAATCATTGTAAAATTCATCCAATAAGACAAGAACATACTGGCCTTGCCTGTAAACTTCAATTATCAGTACACTAACATTGGACCAACCCCCAGAGAGACCAAATGTTTTACACTCTGACATGTACTCCTCTTCTGACAATCAGTTTTGGCTGACCTAATGGAATACAGTTAATCCTTGAACACGTGGAGCCACAGCAGTTAACTTGCTCAATCTTGCCTATACCAATTCAGTTAGCAAGTCCCCGTGGACATTCTGTACCTCAGAAGAATTATCCAGGGATATTTTTACTATGCCTGTTTTCTAATCACATTGGCAAATCTAACTGTTTGTACAAGAGAATATCATTACCCTTGTGGAGAAGAAAGGTCAAATTTATTAACAATCCCATATGTCTACATTCATAAATTGTTATTTCATGTATGTGATAGTGATTATGGTTAAGCAAAGTCTTTAAATCTTTGCTACAGTGTAATAGTCAAGATCATATTCTTTTTGTCTACTCATCCCAGAATGAATCTGGCAAAAATTGCAAACAATTACCAGGTCAGAAATAAGCCAGATTGATAAATTAAGAAACCAGGGTCCACAGGAAGGTTAATATGAACATAATTATTCACAAAAGTGTAAGGTAACATGTCAGTGAGTCAATGACTCACTGTGCTCTAAGCACATGAAAGCAGATACACAAAATGGAGGGATATTTTAAAAACAATGCGGATCCCAATAATACAGTTCAAAGCCTACAAAACTGTATATAAGAAAAGGCAATTTATCTGCAGCATTTTTTTTTTACTTGTTGACTAAACCCTATTGCAGAAATTAAAATAGATCTGTTTAATTTGTATTGTCGCATTAAGAAAATAAATAACAACACTAGAGACTAGTATTATTGGATATATATTGTTCATTAGCACAAGAAAGAATAATTATTTCAAACAAAATTGATCCATTTCACACATTTTTCTTTTTTAATAGAAAGAGTGACTTAAGTTTCTGTTATCAGTTTAGTATCCCACAATATTTTTGACTTTTAATTATGTGTGTTCTTGTCACCCATTTATTTGTCTTTCCCATATGTCCCTATGCGCAAAACATGTCTGGAGAGAAAGAAACAGCCACAATCAGAGTGGAGCTCCAAGAAAATAGCAACGTTTCTTTTATTCTGGTACTATTATGTCCTTAATTGCTAATTTCACCACCTTTAAAAAGCAAATATAGGCCGGGCACGGTGGCTCACGCCTGTAATCCCAGCACTTTGGGAGGCCGAGGCAGGCGAATCACGAGGTCAGGAGATCAAGACCATCCTGGCTAACACGGTGAAACCCTGTCTCTACTAAAAATACAAAAAATTAGGTGGGCGTGGTGGCGGGCGCCTGTAGTCCCAGCTACTCGGGAGGCTGAGGCAGGAGAATGGCATGAACCCAGGAGGCGAAGCTTGCTGTGAGCTGAGATTGTGCCACTGCACTCCAGCTTGGGGAACAGAGTGAGACTCTGTCTCAAAAAAAAAAAAAGAAAAAAAAAAAGAAAAAAAAGCAAATATATTATTTGATGAATAACTTCTTAATAGGTATAAACAGCCAGATTTCTAACTGTCCTGTATTTCAAAATTTATGTCAAACATGTTCCCCAAATTCTTCATTTAGAGAACAAACTCAAGCATCATTTATACCTCTAAGTTAAGAGAAGAAATTAGAAATAGTATGACTTATATTATGTGGCTAAATTATTTTGGAGTGGAAATTACTTTAAGCTCTATTTTTTCTAATCAGACCAGTGCTTTGGCATAGCACTCCATGCCATGTGATTTTATTTCTTAGTATTTTAAGATACCATTGTTCTCTGACTTTGTTTATCAAAAGAAATGTCTACCTTTCCCAAACTCTTACAGAATGATAAGAGGATACTCCTCATTTTGAACATTTTCTCCTGAGTCATAGGCCCTGCTTGACATTCTTCAAGGATCAGGTGAAAATCCTCTGTTTACGTGTGTATGTGTGCTGTGTGTATGGGGTTGGAGGTGGGTAAGATGAACAGAGAGAGTGGGAGAGAGATAAATCTTCTCTAAGCATCTTTATCTACAAATACTTATTCTTCTAAACCCTTTGTCACTTTCACTGCTTATTAAGCTTCATAGCACATAAAATTTCAAGCTGGCTCTGTGGGTGTGTGTGTGTATGAGTGAGTATGTGTGTGTCTAATTCACTTTCTACATATATTATTATTACCACCAAATTCAACTTTTAAATTTTCTTATATTCTTAGGTTGTTCGAACAGCAGTTAGCACAATGGGATTTTTTATCCTAGGTGCTTGGTAAATATGACTCAATTGAGTAATTTTTAGGAATGCCAGTGTTTCTGTCTGACTGTCACAAACCCCCGCTCTCATTTTTTTCCATTTATGAAAGGAGATATTTAAGTAAGTGTCTTGTCAGTCCTGCCACACTGGTAGCAGAGGACCCCGTAACATCAGCTACACCGTTCAGCACACTCAGGCATTATTTTCAAATAGCATCATAAAATATGCATTCATGCTCCAGGTTGTCAAGATAAGTAGTGGGATTGGAGGCTTATATGGATAACACAGTTTGAGGGATTGGGACAAGTTCCCTGAGGAAGAATAAAGCTGAAAGTTATAGTTAATCAAAGATGAAAATGAAAGTCCTTAGTGTTAACATTTCTAAAATCAAATATTTGCATCGCTGGTACTTTGGGCCTGAGTTTTCACATAATTTTTGTTTACTAAGTGAATTAGAGATTAGGTTAGTTATTACTAACCAGATCATTAGTTATTACTAATCTAATCATTATTACTGCATTAAGTTTATGCACTAATTTGAGGACACATTTCTAGTACAGCTTTTTAAGAAACATTTTACCATTTTATCTCAAAAGGATTTTAGACTTATAGCAAAGTTGTAATAACATTACAGAAAGTGCTTGAATGGCATTCATCCCTCTTCCTGTCATGTTAACATCACATGTAAGAATTGTAAACCTAAGAAATGAGCAATGATACAATACCATCCTCTAAACCACAAACTTATATTTGAATTCCGTTATGATTCTCACTAATATGGTTTTCTGACCCAGAATTTAATCCAGGATCACACAATACATTTAACAGTAATGTCTCTCATTTTCTTCAGCTTGTGGTAGTTTTTCTGTTCTTTTTTTTTTTTTCATTACTTTGACACATTTAAAAAATACTGATCAGGTAAGTTTGGAATGTCTCTCATTTTGTACTTGTCTGATATTTTATTATCATTAGTTTGAGGTTATTCATTTTTGGCAAATAATGTTTTTCTTCTCTTCTTAGTGTACCATATCAGAAGATACCTGATTTTGACATGTCTTATCCGTGGTAACCCATATTGCTTGGTTAAGATAGTGACTGCTAGATTTCTTCATCATAAATATATTATTCTGACTTTTGTACTTTGAGAGTATGCAATATTCTATTCCTTCTTAAAGTTTTACCCACTGATTTTAGATCTATTGCTACATTTTGACTTATAACAATTACGACTGTTGATGTTCACCAGTGGTGATTCCATTTTTCCCTAATCTCTTCTACATTGATTAGCTGAAATTCTTCTGTAAAACAAACAAAGACAAAAAAACTTATTTATACCTATATTTGTCTGTTCTCATTCTGCTAAAGAAGACATACCTGAGACTGGGTGATTTGTAAAGAAAAGAGGCTTAATTGATTCACACTTCCCCATGGCATGGGAGGCCTCACAATCATGGAACAGCAAGAAGTATCTTACATGGTGGCAGGCAAGAGAGATCTTGTGTATGGGAACTCCCATTTATAAAACCATCAGACCTTGTGAGACTTATTTATTACCATAAGAACAATATGGGGGAAACTGCCCCCATGATTCAATTATCTCCACCTGGCCCCACCCTTGACACTTGGGGATTATTACAATTTAAGGTGAGATTTGGGTGGGGACACTGCCAAACCATATCAATACCCATTCAGTTATTTATTCCAGAAAATAAAGTCTGACCTCTGTTTTGATGTATATCACTGACTTCTTTTTGAGTCTCATTATACATTTCATAAAATATAATGTATTTATTTCTTTTCTTTTAAATAGTTTTATTTTAATTATTATGGAAAATAATAGTTGTACATATTTATGGGACATATGAGGTATTTTGATTAAATACTGAGAATTTTATTTGAATTTTTAAGCCCCATTACTTACACATACAGAAGATCTTCCAATAATGTAGTTTCATTCAACATTGTTTAATTATAACATTGATAAGAAAAAACTTGATTCCTGATGGCTAAGGCCTCTATCTGTGTAGAGTTTTCATGTTCTCTTTATGTCTGTGTAACTTTTCTCTGGATTCTCCAGTTTCCTCCTACATCAAACAGATGTGCTCTTTAGGCAAATTAGTTTGTTTAAATTTTCCCCCTCTGAGTGTGTGAGTGGGTGTGTGAATGTGCCTGGAAATGGAATGGCCAGTGTTGGTTCCTGCCTTGTTCCCAGAGCAGTCATGGTAGGCTCCAGCAATTTGTCACCCTAAACTGGAATAATCATATGGAAAAAAAATAGAATGGATAAATACAATTTATTTCCAAATAAGAATTTTTCAGGCATACAATATGTGATGGTTAATATGAGTGTCAACTTGATTGGATTGAGGATGCAAAATATTGATCCTGAGTATATCTTGAGGGTGTTGCCAAAGGAGATTAACGTTTGAGTTCACAGGCTGGGAAAGGCAGATTCACCCTTAATCTGGGTGGACAAAAATCTAATCAGCTGCCCTGTGCAGGCAGAATAAAAAGAGAATGTGAAAATACTAGACTGGCTTAGCTTCCCAATCTACATCTTTCTACTGGGCTGGATGTTTCCTGCCCTCAAACATCAGACTCCAAGTTCTTCAGCTTTGGAACTTGGACTGGCTTCTTGCAGTTGGCCTATTATGGGACTTTGTGATCATGTGAGTTAATACTCTTTAATAAACTCCCCTTACATGTACATATAATTGTGTTATATGTTGTTTTTACATGTTATCAAATTGACTTATACATTGTATTAGACACATATAAAACTGACCAGTAAACACAGGAAAAATCTATGCTGATAAGCTTGAAGACACTTTTATTTTACCAATAATTTTATAACCAAATTATTTATTAATTACTTAAGTCATGAGAACTAGGAAACTATTTGGGCTTATTTATGAGTACTCATTTAAGTAAGATACGGTTTGGCTGTGTTCCCACCCAAACCTCCTCTTGAATTCTCATATGTTATAGGATGGGTTCAGTGGGAGGTAACTGAATCATGGGAGCAAGTCTTTCCTGTGCTGTTCTTATGATAGTAAAAAAGTCTCATTGGATCTGATGGTTTTAAAAAGGGGAGTTTCCCTGAACAAGCTCTCTTCTCTTGTCTGCCACCATGTAAGACGTGCCTTTAACCTTCCACCATTATTATGAGGCATTCCCAGCTATGTGGAACTGTAGGTCCATTAAACCTCTTGGTAAATTATCCAGTCTCAGGTATATTTTTATCAGCAGTGTGAAAATGAACTAATACAATGTATAAGTCAATTTGATACCATGTAAAAACAACATATAACACAATATATGTACATGTATGTAAACATATAAACACATATGCACTCACACTCAAAGATCTAATAGTTTTCACTTTAGAGCTTCAGACTTAAAATAGTAATATAAATTCATTTGTTTATAAATAATGGATCCAAATTACGTCTGATAAAATTGAGAACTGTTCGTGTGGCTAAACTCTTCTTGCTAAGATGGAAAATATATTGAATGCCATGAACCAAAATTTTGGCTAAAGCTGTTCCCACAAAAATTTGATTTTTAAAACCTCTTTAACCTTTTTTTAATTCATCAAATGAGCTTATGTTTAAATTTTTAATGTTTACATTGTAGCTACAACTGGCTGAACTGTATGAAAAACACAAAATCTCCAAAGAGCCTTGAATTAGTGACACCATAAACAATGAGTTTTAACTCAACACTATTAGAAAAGTGAATAGATTCAAAGGAAGCAGAAAAACATAGCTAGACAGAGAACTTGGCTGACTCTACATATTAGCTCTATAGCTGCAGGTTGGTCATTGAAACTCTAAGTTTTTCTTGATGTAATTTGACCATCAGTTTAAGATATGCATAAGAACAGACCATAATTTGTAGGTTTCTGGAAGTCTAGCCAACCCAGCATGTTTTAATGTTTTAGAATTCAATTTTTTGTCATTTTAGTATTAAATGACATTTAGTATGAAATGTCATTTAGTATTAAATCTCTTGTAGTAAACCCTTCCATCTTGGAAGGTACTTGCAAGTATAGGCTATGTGTGAGTTATACATCAAGCCTACAAGAGTGTTGACTATTTATTTCCCATTGTGAAATGTCACTGAAGTGAGAATACTAGTGAGAAATGTGGTGGATCAGGTGTCCTCTTTTGAGTGTTGCCAATGACTATCACTCCCATTACATGTTTCAGCTTCTCCACCTGGTTGCCTAAAGCAATCATGGGGACTCAAAGCACTGAGTGACTGACCCTGACATGTGTGTCCATGGAAGAACCAATTCTTCATTA
Source organism: Rhinopithecus bieti (assembly GCF_001698545.2). Taxonomy (NCBI): domain Eukaryota; kingdom Metazoa; phylum Chordata; class Mammalia; order Primates; family Cercopithecidae; genus Rhinopithecus; species Rhinopithecus bieti. The sequence continues at coordinate 7,408,436 of NW_016803880.1, read as the reverse complement.
CTTATGACAAGGAATTTTCCACAGGACCACTGCACATCATAAAGATTGTACCTCTGACACTTCCACAAGACCTCTGATCACCAGAAATGCCAAATCAGAATCCGGCTGAAAGGATTCTGAGTGTCTCTTGTCTGCAGAGTTAACACAGGTCAAACCCACATAAATTATTAATAATTTCTGTCCTCCTGAGCCTTATTTACAAAGTCAAATTGAAAGGAAAAGTACTAATACAGCCTAGCCAATCTGACAGCCTCTCATATTTATTCTTCCTACTATCTATCAACTAGGAGACTTTTCCTTCTTGAGAAATAAAAAAAATCTCGAGAAAGACCTTATCCCTTGTCAAGGAGTAAGAGCAACTAGCTGAACAAAACTCAAGTTTGTTAACTAAATGGGAATTCTGAGACATAGGAGAGACACATCCAGTTGTCTGTAACTGTGAAGGAGCCAGAAGGACCAGAGGGACCAAGTGCTGGTACCAAGATGGCAGGTCCCTGCAATGTTTCAGACAACCCTGAATAGTCTGCTCTGAGTCACTTTGTGGTTGTCATGATTGCTGATTAAAAGAAAAAAAAAATAAGCTTTTAAAGAATTAAAGTTAGTTTTATTCCGAAGTCTTACTCAGGACTATAGACTGAACTAGCCTCTGAAAGAGCAGCCCTTTAGAAAGGTTCTATTGGAGAGTTCTAGCACAGTATTTTAGCCCTGTTTACATACAGGTGGCAGAAATTTTAGAAATTTTTATTAGAATTCGTTAGGAAAAGTAAACAGATACTTTGTGCAAAACCACATTCAACTTTCTCAGACATTCAATTAAAGTAAAGAACATCGAAGTTTTGGTGTAGGAGTAGGAGTAGATCTGGTATAGATTACCGAAGCATAATCACTAACCTCATCAGATGTTATCTCCTGTATAGGAGAAAGCAAAGACTAGGTCATTTGCTGTTTAAGAAATATAATGACTCAAATAAGGGATGTGGGAGAGTATGTCTTCTATCCAGTTTTGTCTTCAAAGCATCTTTTTGGAAAGCTGCACATTATCAGAGAGTGAAGGGTTGTGAAAGTATGTTAACAAGCAGAAACCAGCAAATGTGGCTTCTTAACGTTTGCTACTTTGTCTCGCAGTAATTATCCTGCTTGTTTTTATTAATCTTTCTTAAATGTGTATAGCTCACATTTATTTTAATGTTTAATTTTAGAAGTGTTTGGGGTGTTTATTTCAAAGGTCAGTAATTCTACTTTTCTTTTTTGACAAGACATATGCTATAGGAATTTACCTCTTGTTTTTATCAATTCGCCTGTGGTAACATTTGTTTTCTCAAACATCATTTCACTTAAAAAGTCAAAGTTTCCAAGAACCTATCAAAGGGACAGTAAATGGAGGCTTCAAGTTATTCTTGGGGCCCAATTTTTGTTAGGTTTACTAGTTAATTTCAGCGGCAAGCAGAAAGAACACTATATTTTATTTACATATCTTTAATTTATATTATTTCTTTCAAATATTGAATCGAAGTCATAGAATTAAATGTTCTGAGTTGAAAAGGATTTCATAGTATTTCAAGTGCTCTTTTTACTTTTCCTAACCAATTCTTTATAATTAACTTAAGAAACTTTTTGGTTTGTGCGAAGTAGGGGGAAGATGATTTCAACTTGACTATGCTTTTTTATTTCTAAAGTGACTGGTTAAAACTCAAGATTATGTTGGTGGAAGCTTGCCTAACTCCTACTAAGCCAAATGACAGCAAATGGGTCAAGAATTGGGGGTTTGGGATTTTGAAGGTTTATAAATAATATCACCTTTTTACCTATTATAATTTTAAAAACTTAGAAATGCACTCTGGTATTTGATTGCAGGGAGACGAATAAAAGCAAAGCTGAAAAATAAAAATTTAACTTTGTTATTATTTATTATCTATTATGCACTCTAAATTATATATTTGATAACATCATGGCCAACGTTGCATCAAAGAATAGATAATCTTAATCTTTAATATTGGGCCTCCTGGTAAAAAGTAATTTTTTAAATTGCCCTTCCTCGATATGATAATAGGATTATATTTCCCAACTTTTTAATTCTTTATAAGTGACATTTTTGTGATGATTTAAGTTGTTTTAATTTACTTTGCAAATTGATAATAATTAAAACATTCATGCTTCTCAGTAGGAAAGTTTATTTTGATTAATTAAGGGCCAGTGCCTGAAGAATATGTTTGCTGTTGATGCTGTGAGTTGTTCTGTATGAGCAGTTAATACCATAAGAAATGTAAGATAATATAGCTATAATTTTATTGATGTTCAAGAACTGACAAAAATATGCTAATAATTAAGAGTTGAAGAATTATGGTCCAAATATTTCTGATGCTGATAGCATATGCTGTAATCTGTAAAGAAAAAAATAAATAAACTTAGATGAAACAGTTTTGTGTGGTATTTGCTTTCTATTAAAATTCTTCTTCAGGGCTAATTTGCAATATTTTGTTCCTGACTGGCTAAAGGTGTAATTAATGATTTGCTAAAGCATATTTTACATGTATAAATAACACAAGTACTTGAACTATTCTACAATGAGCTATTTGGATGTTGTGATGTAGTTTCCTAGTTTCTTGGCCATATACCTCTGAAATTAAAGTGGATTTCTTTTGTTTACAAGTGTACAATAAAATAATAAAGAGACACATCCATGACTAGATCTCAAGATGCCAGAAAATAAAAAACTAAAACCTTCTGTTAAGACAATTAATTATATTTATGTTACAGTTATTGGCCATTTTATTTAGGTTAAAACTATTACAAACACATAGTTCTTTTTTCTTGTTTTACTCTAGCTTTGAGATAAAGCACAATATAGAGATTTGTTATCAAATTTTATCCTTTAATAGAACAGATTTGTCTCACTAAAATGACAATTTTAATGTAGTATCCGAAAGACTAGTATTTGTCAAAAACACTGTATTTAGCTCTATTTATGAGGAATGCCTGATGCTTCAGCAGCTTTACCCAGCCTGAGATCCCAGTTACCCAGCTTCTCCCAACCTGAGCTCCAAGTTAGTCGGGACAGAGACAGTCCTTCAGACAGCTCCAGACCCTTTAGAAAATTGTAAATATTGTCTGCTCTTCTCCTTCCAGGTCGGTTCAAGGGAGATAAGTGACAATTGGGCCTACATGCCACCTTCTTCAAACCAAGACCAAAATAACCCAGGACTGGAGAGAAAGTGGAAGAAGATGAAGCAAAAATGCCACAAAAGTGAGTTTTCCTTGTTTGTTCATTTACTTGAAGCTGTAAACTTTTTACCATTTTCCACTGCTTCTATATAGTTATTTTATTCATTTGCAAACTTTTAAAAAATATTTCTGTGGGGAACCAAAACTTGAGCTTCCTGGTTTACCACCTTGCTAATTTTACAGGCTGATGTTACTTGTTAAGGATGTTTCTGTTTGTGTTCAGGAGATACATGTAGATAAGAGAGACAAGGTCTGTAGTTTTCGATATTTTAAGAATTTTTTTTCTTGTAATTGTTTACTAAAGCTGGGTAATGAGATAATGGTGGGCTCACAGAATGAGTTAGAAAATACTTTTAATACTTCTATTTTGGGGAAGAGAATATAGAGAATTGGTATTCTTTCTTCAATGCTGGGTTGAATTTATTGGCGAGTAATCTGTAATTAAGTATGTTCTTTTTGGAAGATTACTAATTAGTTATTAAATTCCTTTATAGAGGAATACTACCCAGATTATCTATTTCTTTTTGTATAAGCTTTGGTGTTTTTTGGTCTTTCCAGCAATTTAAAAATTTTGACTTTGTCAAACTGTGGCCGTAAAATTATTTGTAATAGTCAATTATGATTATCTTTATAGTATCAACTGTAATGACCCCTTTTTCATTTCTCATTTGGTAATTTGTGTTTTTGCTCTTTATTTTTTTTCCTTTTGCCATGTTAGAGTTTGATCAATCTTTTAGATATTTTAGTGAACAGTTTTTGGTTTAGTTTGTTTTCTATGTCATTGTCCTTTTTAAAGTTGTTGATTGTATTAGTCTGTTATTACACTGCTACAAAAAACTAACTGAGGCTGGGTAATTTATGAAGAAATGAGGTCTAATTGACTCACAGTTCCACATGCTGTACAGGACACATGGCTGCTGAGGCAATCGTGGCAGAAGGTCAAAGGGAAAGCAAGCATATCTTCACATGGTGGTAGGAGAGATAGAGAAGGGGGAAGTGCCACACACTTTTGAAAATCAAATCTTTAAGAACTCACTCACTATCATGGGAACACCAAGAGGGAAATGCATACCCATGATCCCATCACCTCCCACCAGGTCCTTTTCCCAACATTGGGAATTATAATTTGACATGAGATTTGGGTGGAGACATAGAGCAAAACCGTGCCATTAATGTGTTTTCTACTTTTTCTTATTTATTTGTCTTGACTTGTTTAGGCTCAAATTGCTCTTCTTTATATGCTTTCTATGGTGGTGGTTTGGTTTATTGATTTTAGTACTTTTTTTCTAATATTGCATTTAATGTTCTATACTCTAAGCACTGCTTGTCTAACATATTACATATTTTGATAATTATATTTTTATTTTGAGTTAGTTTAATACTTCTTTCCCTCAAGACTTTCCATCTGACCTATGCATTATTTAGGAATGTGTTATTCAATATCTTAGTGTTTGTGTATTTTTCTTGTATGTTCTTATTATTGACTACTAATTCAATTAAATTATTTTCAGGGAGCATATTTTAAATATAATTGCCATTATTTTATATTTGTTAGTGTTTGCTTTATGACTTAAGATAATCTGTATTGATGAATGTCCATGCACACTTGAAAATATTCATTCTTACTGTTGGTAGGTGGAATAAATGTTCATCATATAATTTTGCTTTTGGTATTCAGTTCTTCCACAATCTTGCTAATTTTTGCTAGTGAACTGACAGAGAGGTTTTGAAGTTTCAAAACGTAACAGTAAATTTGTCTACTTCTTTCAGTTCAATCAGGTTTTCTTCATGTGTTTTGCAGCCATTGTTTGGTGCATGCACATGTAATTTTGTTATACCTTCTTGATGAGTTGGTATTTTTATTTTTATATGATGTCCCTCTTTGCCTTCTGGTAATTTTGTTTGGGTCTTTAATCTACATTGCCGGATATTAAAATAGCCACTCCAGATTTCTTTTGATTAGTTTTATATGACAGTGTTTTCATCTTTTACCATTAACCAACATACATAATCATATTTTATGTGAGTTCTGGTAGACATAATATTTCTCTGTCTTTTATTTAAGGATTGTAAACTATATTTAACGTAATAATTAATTTACATTAACTTACGATAACATATTGTATCATTATCGATAAGTATTTGTTTCTTCTGTTTTTGCTTCCTCCTTTTTATCTTCCTATGGGTTATATAAACATTTTTGATATTCTAATGTTAATCTGTAGTTTATTATATTGAAAATGTCTCTGTATAATTTTCATTGATGGCTCCAGGGAAGGCAATACACTTATAGAATATATTAGAATCTACTATTATCAACATTTTATCTCTTCAAGAGAAATACAAATTAAGCTCCAACCACAATTGTTAGATAGCTGTCTTAAATACCATCAGAAAATACTGTTCCATTAAATTTACACATTTCTGCAATTTGGCTTTTTGGGCAAAATAAATTGAGAGGCTAAAGAAGGTTTATTTTCTTTCACTTTGCCCAGGATGGTGTCACCTGTATCATTTCTACATAAACTCTCAGACTTACAATTTCAGAGTTCTTATGTCACAAAATATATCCCCTTTGTACATGAGGTATAAGTCTCCAGCTTTCACCACACTGCCCCCAAGGAGCGAATAACTGTGTGTGATAAACTGATGTGATCATTTCTAAAATAATCTTTCTGATCTTTTCTCTAGAAATCTCATAATTGAATTCAATATAGTATCAAAATTATCAATATTAAAAATTTTATTAAATGTTAACTCTAACAGATATTGACAACCATCTCAATGTTAAAATTTTTGCTTTTGACAGTCAAACACAATCTTAAAATCTGAACAAGAGAATAATAATGTATTATATTTACCCATATAGTTACTCTTTCTGTTCTCTCTTCATTTATAATTCTCCAATATATATTTTAATATATTTGTCCTTTAATATGTATATTTTTTCTTCCCTTAATATATATATATTTTTTTCTTTCCCTAGAACTCCCTTTAGCCAACTTTCAGCATATGGGCTTGTGGCAAATCTTTTTAGCTTTGGATCATAGGAGACTATCTTTATTTAATCATAATTACTGAAGATTGTTCTTTCTGGATATAGAATTTCATGTTGATAACACTTTATTTGAGTACTGAAAAATGTTATGTCAGTTCATTCTTGCCTCCATGGTTTCTAATGAGAAACCTGTTGTATTTCAAGGTGTTATTCTCCTATAGGTAATGTTTTTTTCCACTAAGTCTGCATCAAGATGATTCTCTTGTTTTTAGAAAGAATTTTGCCAGCAAAATATCTCTGCATGATTTTCTTTGTGTTTATCTTGTTTAGAATTGCTCAAGTTCTTACATCCATGTTTGTGTCTTTGCCAAAGTGGAGAAATATTTAGCTTATTGTCTTCAAACATTTTCTTCAGTCACCCATTTGTTCTCTTCTTTTCTAGAACTCTAATAAAACATATGTTTGATGTTCTACTAATGTCTAACTCATAATGCTTAGCTGCACAGTTTTAGTTTTGTCTGATTTCTCTCTGTTGGTTAGATTGGATATTTTTTATTGATCCATCTTTAATTAACTGAGTCTTTCCTCTTTTATTTCCAGCTAACAAGCTCAGTAATAACTGAGCCTATCCAGTAAGTTTTATGGATTTTTAATTATTATTTTATTTCTAGTTCTCAAATTATTCTTTGGTTTCTCTTTATATCTTTTTGAACCTCAGATATTTCTGCTGAGATTTTCTTTCTTTTTTTTTTTTTGCTTGTTTCAAGAGTGTTTAAAATGCTTTCTAGAACACTGTTATGCCAGCTGCTTCATAATCCTTTTCAGTAATTTTAACATTTATGTCTTTCATCTCTGTTCTTATTCAAATTATTAGTATTTTAGTTTTGCAAGAAAAAAAATTTTAGGGTGTATCTTGGATGGTTTGAGTATTAGGTTTTAAGTCTCAGTTTCCTATTTAAATGCTCTCTTTCAGTATAGTCAACCTGTTAAGCAAGTTGTTCTTTAAATTTCAGTTAAGTTTATAAAACCTTGTGAGTCACTCAGATGACAAAGTTCCACCCTATAGTCTCTTCAGCCCTGGCTTGAAATTGAGAGGAGCACCCACCTTGTTATTACAGGATAAGGAAGAGGGGGGCAGGATTTACCTCACTGACTTTGTTTGAGTATGGTGCCTTTGTAATTATTGTAGGAGGGTTTTAGTCAGAGATTTTTGAATCTGTAAAATGACAGAAAAAAACTATTATTTATTTCAATATATAGATATATATTTGCCACACATCCTTTTTGCTCTCCAATGCCAACTCCAGTTACATGTTTATTAGTACTCTTGATATTTCCCTTTGGTCATTGAAACTCTGTTTACTGGTATCTATTTTTATCTTTTTTTCTGAGACTGGATAATTTCAATGAAAGTTTCAATAATAATTTCTTCCCAACTATCTACTGTTCCTAGATTATGCTGAAATTTCTGTAAATATATTTATGTTGGCATCTAATATATAGTTGAATTTTGAGCAATTCAAACCATTCAAATAAATTCCTACAAAAGACTTCTTACTATAGGTGATTAATTGCATTCTCAAATTTTCTTGACTTTTATTTTAGCACTGCAGAAACAGAAAAGTGTCATGTCTGATCTCTGCCATGAGCCTCAGGTTAAATAATATAATTATACTTTAAAAAATTATTTAAGGTCTTGGATAACATACTATTTTTTCTAGGCAGAATAGCAAGAGGAATGTGAGATCTTGTGTGTAGTGGTGCTGCACTGTTGTGAAGAATCATCTATTGACTATGCAAGACAAATATAATAACTTAAAACTTCATATATGCAACAGAATTAATTATATATAATTAAAATAAATACAATTTTTAAATGTTAAGTAGTTGAATCTATATGCAAACATAAGAGAATATTTATCTTACTCTGAGTTATAATAATATTTTGAAATTTTGGGAACTCTGTTAAAATAATCACCAATGACAAACAGATTGAGAAGTAAAAAACATTAGCAAAGAGGTGGGTTCTGTTTCCCAGGTGAAACTTTTAGCTCCATGACAGACCAGCCTGTAGTTATCTGGGTACACAGTTTATAGCTACAAAAACCTACTTTGGTATTTATTACAGAATAGTGCTGAGTTAATTGTAAGTGTTATTCCTTCAGCAAAATATTCACTGACCTAAAACTCTTTGTGGCATTTTACAATGCACATAGCCTCATGCAAGTTTAGACAAGTGGATTTATACTTATGAGTGCCTGTCCCTGATATATTACCTCATTATGCAAAAATAACATGTCTTTCATGACTATTTTGACAAAAGTTTAAAACACATATGAAGTTCAATTTCAGGAAACAAGGACTCCCAGAAAATATTAGCCTCTACATTATGCATGCATTTAGAAGCTTACCTGAAATCTGCCTTTTATAAAGGAATAGTATGGGTAAGTGGAACTGTAGATTTTTTAAACTTGATTGTCATTAAAACAGAAATCATAAGGCTACAACAACAACAACAACAACAACAAAACATTACTGCATGCTTACTGAGTGCAATATTTATGTATTTAGCCATGGTGAAATTTTTAAAACAGAGCCAGGGTCAAAATCACTTCATCAGCTTGAGGCAGAATTCAGAAAAAGACTTTGACTGGTTATAATTTATATTTCTAAGTGTCCTATGAGTTTTATTAGTAAGACTTAGCAAGTGTGAAGCAGCTACCTTGGCCCTGTGCTCTCTGAAATCACCTTATCACAGTCTGAAACCACCCTACCATAGCTGTTCAAGAGAGAAGACTTTTAGAAATAGGAGCAATATTATAGGTCAAGTTGCAGAAAATATTAACATATTAGCTGATCTAGTGCCCAGTACCATTATGACAGCTATGCCTGCATAATATTAGCTACATATCCTAAGTAATTAAATTTCACATGGAATATATCAATGTTGTAAAACATCGATGATCAATGTTGTAAAAAATCGATTTTGTAAAGTATTTAATGTGCAGTAGAGATGTGACAAATGTATTAGATAAGTTTACCTTCAAACAACTTTGGTAAATAAAAAATAAATGTCCCATCTTTTACTTTTCTTATTTTGTTTTCTTGTTTTGCTATTGGTGTATTTTTTTTTCCTCCAATTTCTGAGGTACAAAAGCCAATCAATACTCTGAAAAGCAGCAAATTCTGTGTTATAGTTCCCACAGAACCAGTGCTCACATCTTCACAGTGAACTTCTCTGAGTCCTATGTATGTGTTTGTGTGGTTGTGCATATATACGTGTGTGTGTGTATATATATTTATATATATATCATAAACGTAAATACATATATATGTTTTGATCTTGCTATTTACTCCACTCTTTGTAGTTTTCAAACATTAATAATTACTACTCTGATATTCATAGTGATGTAGGACACAGTGGATCTTCCAAAACTGTGATTGAGCCCACTCAAGTAAAAGAATTGATATACAGTCACAATGTCCAGAGGGATGCTGGCTTTTATGGAAATCCTTTTAAAGTCACTAAAAGACCCGGTGCAGTGGTTCATGCCTGTAACCCCAGCACTTTGGGAGGCCAAGGAAGGCAGATCACCTGAGGTCAGGAGTTTGAGACCAGCCTGGCCAACATAGTGAAACCCTGTCTCTATTAAAAATACAAAAACTAGCCTGACGTAGTGGTGTGTGCCTGTAGTTCCAGCTACTTGGGAGGCAGAAGTGAGAGAATCGCTTGAACCTGAGAGGCAGAAGTTGCAGTGAGCCAAGATCACGCCATTGCACTCCAGTCTGGGTGACAGAGCGAGAATCCATCTAAAAAAAAAAAAATTAAATAAAAATAAAATCACTAAAAGAGTATGGTCATTATCTGAGTGAACATGCACCCAAAATGCTTTTCCCTGGAGACAGCAAAACTTCATTTCTAGTCATGCTGTCAAGGGAGACGCTGAATCTCATAGATGTCCTTTATATAATACAAATGACAGATACTTTCTATTTGAGTGGATATGCTCTGTGCTATGGTTTCAATGTCCTCTTCCAAACATATGTTGACACTTAATTTCATATTAAGTGTCAGTATGGAGAGGTGGGTCCTCTAAGAAGTGATTGAATCATGAAGGCCCTGTTCTTATTAATGGATTAAGCTATACATGGATTAATAAATTAATCGGTTTTCATGAGAAGACAACTAGTGCGTTTAGAAGAAGAAGAAAATAGACCTAAGCTAGCATGTTAATGTGGTCAGCCTCATTATTATGTGCTACCCTGTACTGTCTCTAGATTCTGTAAAGAGGCCCCACCAGCAAGAAGACGCTTAGCATACACAGCCCCTTCACCTTGGCCTTCTCAGCCTTTGAAACTGTAAGAAATAATTTTTTGCCTTTACGAATTACCCAGTTTTAGATATTCTGTTCTAAGCAGCAGAAAATGGGGCTAATACACTCCTAAAATGTATTTTTAATAGAATGCAAATTTGTTTTATTTGTCTATAAAAGACAGTTATTTTAGAGGGTTTCTGCCAAATTGGATTTCTAAAGAGGATAATTTCTTTCAATAATTAAAAGGAGCTGTTTCTTCTTGATAGTTAGAATTCCACTGAATTAATAGAAACTTTGAAGATTTGTGGGTTTTACATTTCTTTTCTGTACTAAATACTCACTTGTGATGCTCGTTGTTTCAGAAATCCTTTCTCCCTGCAGCTGAAGAAAAAGGTGTGCAGCTGCCTGATGTCCTAATAATAAAGGATATCAGAGTCCCCTCTCCCCAATGAACAAACAAAAACATATTTACACATTCCAAAATCAATACAAAAGAAATAATTTTGCTAAAGTCTAACAAAATACACTTCATTATAACTATATATACACCTGAAATACACATTTGACCTACACTTTGCTACTGTGTACACTTAGCCATGTGTAGGCAAGTCTAGAATTTAGATTGTTTTTGTTCATTTGGGACTTGTTTATATAAACGAAAACATTCACCCTGGAAACAATTTATTTCAATAGAAAACAGATGGATACTGACATTTTGATAAAGGTTAATGTAATGGCATTGCAGAAGAGGTTTATGTTTTGTTTTAAAATATAATGTTTATTCTTTTGCCTTTATTAGTTTTGTGCTAAGTGGATTAATGCCTCAGTCATAGTAAAACTTAAGTAAAAGTTTAAAACTTGTTTTAGCATTAAAAAAACTCAAAACAATGTTTCAATAAAAATTGCAAGTTTGAGGGTACAATTGACAAACACCATTGTGAGGGGACTTTGGCAGAATGGGGATACTCACTGTGTCAGTATTTTTTGGGCTTCTGAAGAAAGTGCCTCAGCACAGACATCATCTTAGTAGTCCAGTTTTCTGAGATGCTGGCATAGAAAGTGGCTCTGGCAGCATCACAGCACAGGGAATGCCTTTGACAAGAATCAGCATCTTAGATGTTACTTCAGCACAAATAAAAAATGAGAAGAGACAATACAATCCAAGGTTGCCATATACAGGCCAAGAAAACTAATGACTCTTGATGGCATGCATGTAGAGCATAGAGCTAAGCTATGAGGAAATAAAGGTATAAGAATGACACAATGGACTTTGGGGACTTGTGGGGAAGGGTTGTAGGGAGGTGAGGGATAAAAGTCTACAAATATGGTGCAGTGTATACTCCTTGGGTGATGGGTGCACCAAAACCTCACAAATCGCCACTGAAGAAATTACTCATGTAACCAAATACCACCTGTACCCCAATAAGTGACAGAAAATTTTTTAAAAAGTAAAAAAATAAAATAATAAATTATCTGGGTGTGGTGGTGCACACCTGTAGTGCCAGCTACTTGGGAGGCTGAGGCAGGGGAATTGCTTGAACTCGGGAGGCAGAGGTTGCAGTAAGCCGATATGTCACCACTGCACTCCAGCCTGGTGAAAGAGCAAGACTCTGTCGAAAGGAAGAAAGAGAGGGAGAGAAGGAGAGAAAGAAAAATAAGAAAGAAAGAAAGAAAGAAAGAGAGAGAGAGAGAGAGAGAGAGAGAGAGAGAGAGGGAAAGAAAGAAAGAAAGAAAGAAAGAAAGAAAGAAAGAAAGAAAGAAAGAAAGAAAGAAAGAAAGAAAGAAAGAAAGAAAGAAAGAAAAGAAAAAGAAAGAAGAGGAGGAGGAGAAGGAAGAAAAGAAAGGAGA
>NW_016803880.1:7361828-7395772 GCF_001698545.2 Rhinopithecus bieti | reverse complement strand
GGGAGGGAGGGATAAAACAGCTTCTAGAATGTCTTCAAATTATTTCAAATGGTTTTTGTTGGAGCTGAAGTGACACTAGAGCATATGCGAGCCAAATCAGCAGAATCTGTTTTTGTGCCTGATATTCAGAGCTGTTTTAGCTGTATTATAGACTGATGGCTTTCATTTCTCACTTCAAATTTCCCTGTATTGTCCACTATATTTTCTCAAGAGCTTAATAAGGACAATAACTAAAATGGAAGCTTATTGCTATCAATAATTACCTGTCTGTTAATGTGTGTGTAGGTATAGGTAATAACAGTGCAATTTTTTCTTAACTGCTATGTGAAGATGTGTAAATGATAATTCATTTCACAGAAAATAACATGAACTTAAAAACAGAATAGGAAGTACCGAATTATTCTTAAAGGAAAATCTTTTGTTTGTTATTTTGAGGTGGACTGGACAAACAAGTGTTTATTATTAAATTATTTACACTTAATTGTAATGCATTATATATATCAAAATTATAGGCAAATCACCAAGATATATTTCTAGATATATGTGTTAAATGAGTTTGCTCAAAAGGAGACATCATTTATAGTAAGTTTTATTATTATTATAGACAAGAACATATGCAAGTGGAGGCTATCAAAATAAGCTACATTAGGCTTGGTTGTGGTGACTCACGCCTGTAATTCTAGCACTTTGGGAGGCCAAGGCAGGTGGATCACCTGAGGTCAGGAGTTCGAGACCAGCCTGGCCAACATGGTGAAATCCTGTCTCTACTAAAAATACAAAACACTTAGCCAGGCATGATAATCCCAGCTACTCGGGAGGCCAAGACAGGGGAATTGCTTGAACCTGGGAGGTGGAGGTTGCAGTGAGCCGAGATCGTGCCATTGCACTGCAGCCTGAGCAACAAAACGGGACTCGGTCTCAAAAAAAAAGCTACATTAAAAGTGAACAGTCAATAAAACTCTGAAAAAAATATACGAGCTGATGTCATAAATTCATAAATAAATATATATTTTTGAGTTTGATCTAATATTTGAAAAGACTACAGTGTATTACTCATAACTGCTTATACTGTGTAACTGAGTGAAAGTAATATAAAGGCAAGGATATTTGACATGAGGACGTTTTTATTTGAGTTATTTCTCTACAGCTTGATATTTCACAAGTATAGAACTAATATATATTTATATGTGATACAATATACATTTTATATAGCAGCAATAATAAATTATAATCTTAGCTAATACCTTTTCACCAAGGCAAGAACAATATCCGTGAATCTTTTATTAATTCATAATTAAATGCCAAATCAGGAAAATCAGTGAAACATGAGCCTTAAGCCTGATGGCTCACGCCTGTAATCCCAGCACTTTGGGAGGCTGAGGCGGGCGGATCACGAGGTCAGGAGATCGAGACCATCCTGGCCAACATGGTGAAACCCCATTTCTACCAAAAATAAAAACAAATTAGCTGGGCGTGGTGGCATGCGTCTGTAGTCCCAGCTACTCGGGAGGCTGAGGCAGGAGAATCGCTTGAACCCAGGAGGTGGAGGTTGCAGTGAGCCGAGACTGTGCCACTGCACTCCTGTCTGGTGACAGAGCTAGACTCTGTCTCAAAAAAAAAAAAAAAAAAAAAATTGCTCAGATAAGAATATTTTACATGAATCTATTTAATTTCTCTAAATTCATACTTTGTATCTCTGTGGTATTCCCAAACAATGCCAGCAAATTTCAGTTTTTCATTATAATACTTTCAGGTGTACAATGCTAAGGTAATGTCTAAATTTGAAAAAAAAATAAAAGAAATTACAATATCACAATACTATAAAGAATAGTGTTATCTGTGGGTATGTTTTGTATGTTTTCGTGTATGTGGAGAGGTTAGTAGATATATATAGGAGTTTACATTTTATTTTTTAAATAATCCCCTGTCTCTATAAGACTACCTCTACCCACATCCACACCTCTAGTCTCCTTAATACAGGCCTGAGGATGGTTGTCTGAAAATTGTGCATGTCCATCCTCTGAGTAGCAGGTAGCCTGGCCCTTAAAATCTCTCCGGTTTTCTCCAGTGCTTTCTCCAATGCTTCTCATCCAGGCAGAAGCACCTGGATGCCTCAGTCCTATCACTTGGCATGTTTTTGAGTCTAAATTCTTTAATATTAAAGATATATACTAAAGTGCAGTTCCAGGGAAGAGACCAGCAGAGATGCCTTCAGACAAAATCATTTCAATTACTTATTTGGTCTTCTTGTATTTACACAGAAGCCCAGCAGGACAGCTGCTTCTAAACCAGTTTCAATCACCTCTTGATCTCTCATGCTAATTCACACCTGGGTGTTAAGTGTAGCCTCTTTTATTAAAAGTTAAAATTTCACATTTTGTTTAGCATGATTTGAGGATTAAAAATTGGCATTTGCAACTGCGAAATCACAATATTGACATAATCAGAAATTTACATGGCAACCACATTTTAAAATGTTTTGTCAGCATTCTTGATTAAAACAATCTAGATTTTCAAGCACTGACAGAGCAAGAAAGTAGATACTGCACAGTAGTGAGGAGTTCTGATAAGAAAGAAAGTAACTAGGTCACAAATATGAAGGAGAATGCAGAGATAAAAATGAAACTGATAAACATGGATTGAATAGAAAGAAGTAAAAAAAAAATTCATAACAGAAATTCCTCTCCTTTTTAAAAAATCATGGTTTTCAGCAGAAAGTAAAGGCAAGAAATTAAGATCTCTGGCAAAGGCCGATAACCCAATTAGGAACTGCCTGTCTTTAAATAGTTATCTCATGCTTGTTCGGAGGAATTGGGCTCCCACAGCAGACCAAAAATATGATGCTTCTTTAAATTAACTTCTTTTAAAATTTTGGATCAGTTCAAACATTTGTTTAGTGAAGAAAAAGAGAATTTGTGTATTTTTCCTACAAAACACAGATAACATTATATAGAACAAATGATTAGTTACATTTACATAAATATATATATGTGTGTGTGTATATATATGTATGTATGTATATTTGAGACAGAGTCTCGCTCTGTCGCCCAGACTGGAGTTCAATAGCACGATCTCCGCTCACTGCAACCTCTGCCTCCCGGGTTCAAGCTATTGTCCTACCTCAGCCTCCCGAGTAGCTGAGACTACAGGCGCACGCCACTATGCCTAGCTATTTTTTTTTAATTTATTTTTAGGGGAGATGGGGTTTCACCGTGTTGGCCAGGCTGTTCTGGATCTTCTGACCTCGTAATCCACCCACCTCAGCCTCCCAAAGTACTGGGATTACAGGCATGAGCCACCATGCCCAGCCAGTTAAATATATGAAAATGTAACATTATTATCTTATTTTAGGTTATTAAGATATCATGGAGATATCATGATTTTCTTGGACAAACAGTCCCAGAAAAGGCATATGAAAAACTTTAACAAATAATAACATAAATGACCTATGTGAACAATAGTGGATTTTTGTTTTTTACTTAGAAACTCTATAATCCTAAACTCTTGTAAAATAATGGCTGATTTGTTATACCTGTTAAATGAGAAAAAATGCCTACAGTTTTGTGGGATACATGTTAAATAGAAATAAATGTTATTATTAAACTTAATTGCCAAATTTCTTCTCACATGTATATGTTGGTGCAGCCTTTATATCACAAAAATGCTCAAAACATAAATAACTCAGATGAGTTTCCAC
This sequence comes from Rhinopithecus bieti, assembly GCF_001698545.2. NCBI lineage: Eukaryota > Metazoa > Chordata > Mammalia > Primates > Cercopithecidae > Rhinopithecus > Rhinopithecus bieti. The sequence goes on along the minus strand of NW_016803880.1, from coordinate 7,392,075 downwards.
TCTGGAGGTCAGTGCCTTTTGTAGAAGTGAATCTATTAATTTTACAGTAGTTATTTAAGGAGTAAATATGAAAATCTAGGTCTGACTAATAATTAACACAGCACTGGGAAAATTGAGTGATGAAAAGAACAGAAGTATTAGCAACATTAGATGAATCAGAAGTCAGTTTACACTTAGTTTTATGTGTGTCACTAAAACCAAATTTATTTAAGTCAGATTTAATTGGGTTTGTAATCACCTGTAACTGAGAGATTCTCTAATGCCTGTTTTCTTGAAAAATGCAAGAGATGCTCCATGGCAGTATGTAATTGTATAACTATGTTTCAACTATCAAAAGACCTCATGAAGCAGAAAATAGTCTTACCTAACAATAAGTGATCAAATGACTTAAGAGACATAAACAAAAATAACATAAGACAACCTTGCTTTTAAAGGGCTCTACCTCTGAACTAAATATAGGATATATAGTATGCCTCTGTATTGTTTCTTATAGCTGAATAAGAATCCACAATTTTCTCAAATATAAAGATTAGTATTAAGAACACTTCAAGTCCCTTAAGCATCATGTAGATATTTTCCAAAAATAACTTCTACAAATAACTTGACTCTAAACATACAGAGTTTATCTGTATGTTATCGTATGTTATCTGTTGTTATCTGTATGTTTATCGTTATACCAAGTATAACGATGTCACTCTAATTTTGATACACAAGCAAGCTCCTTGAAAATAAATTATATACAATTTGTTTTGTATCTATACCAGACTTACATTTCCCCTTTCTTTTGGAAATCATAGTGTGAAGGACATGCTACTTATTGCAGGAGATAGAAGTATAATCTCAGAAAGAAAGACACTGACTAGATGAGTATAATGTGATAGAAGTAATGTTTGGCTGATTTATACATTTTTAAAAATCTCTACTCCAAAGTTACGTTTTTTATGGAAAAAATGACTGGAAGATTGTTTACATAAAACTTTAATTTAGAAATTAGGTTTCTAATCTTTATTAATCTTGAGGAAAAAGGTAGTGTGAGAAAAAATTATAATGGGGAATCTAAACTATCATACTTCCCACATGGGACAACAATGTACTATGTTTTATATTCATAGTTATCAAAGAAAACACTCTGCATCATTCTGAAAATGGTGATGCAAACTAAGTACCTGCTCATTATCTTCTCAGCCAACATTCTTTCCAAATGGGTGCTTCTTTGATAGAGCTATAACAAGCTCAATTCAATTTATTTTTATATTGAAGGTTTACACAAATTATCATAAAATATATCTTACAGAGAATTAAGACAATGAGAAATACCTCATTGTACTGAGTGCAGTGTCTGACATGTACTAACAAAAGCTGGAGTTTGCAGATAAATTGGCATGTAAGAAAAGAAGATTGATATTTGAGATAGCTTTTTATTAAAATAATTCTTACATTTTCTGTTTGAAGAGGGCAGATTTTAAAAGGAAGTATACTTTTAATAATAATGTAAAGGAAGGAAGAATAAAGTATAAGGACACAATATAACAAAGAGCAGTTCAATGAGAAAGAATAGTTTGCTCAAAAACGTGGGCATATTTATTTTAAATTGTGGTATAGTTCACATATAATAATATTCACAATTTCCAAATATACAGTTGAATGTACTTTGATGAATAGATACAGCTCCAGAGCTTTTTCTACAAACAAGATACAGAATTCACCTATTACCCCATAGACTTCCCACAGAGCCCTTTTCAGTCAGCTCACCTTCAACTCACCTCCAACTCTGGCTATTGGCTCCTAGAAAAAAACCGATCTCTGTTAAGTCTCTATAGTTTTGTCTTTTCAAGAATGTCCTATAAGTTGAATGATACAATGTGAAGCCATTTATTTTTTCTTGCATGGATCAAGATATTTTTGAGATTTATGCATGTATAAGTAATTTATTATTTACCTTGCTTAGTAGTATTTATCATATGATGTAATATTCTAAAATTTGTCCAACTGCCTGGATGAAAAAGTTTTGGTTTTTTCTTATTTTTACCTATGGGTAATTTACCATGAACATTCAAATATAAACATCAACATTAACATATGACTTTCTGAGATAAATACCTTGGAGTGGAAGGGTCTAGGTCATGTGGGAAGTGTGTGTATTATGGAAACGGTCCTTCTAGCTTTTATAGTTGCACGTTTTTACACTTCTATGAGCAGTGAGTAAGAATTTCAGTTTTATTTTCATGCCACCACTAATAATGACCAGTCTTTTTTTTTCATTTTAAAAAATTTCAATAGTTTTGGGGAACAGGTGGTTTTGATTAAATGAATAATTTATCTAGTGATAATTTCTGAGATTTTGGTGCACCCGTCACACACAGTGTATACTGTATCCAGTATGTGGTCTTTTATCCCTCACCCCACTTCCAGACTTCCCCAACTCCCCCAAGTCCACTGTATGATTCTTATGCCTTTGCATCCTCATAGTTTAGCTCCCACTTGTGACAATATGTGACATTTGGTTTTTCATTCCTGAGTTACTTCACTTAGAACAATGGTCTCCAACTCCATCCAGGTTTCTGTGAATGCCATTATTTCATTCCTTTTTATGTATGGGTAGTATTCCGTCATGTATATATACCGTATTTTCTTTATCCGCTCATTGATTGATGCGCATTTAGGCTGGTTTCATATTTTTGCAATCGAGAATTGTGCTACTGTTGTAGTCAATATATGTCCAATGTAAACTTGTTTTAATTACCATTTGCCTAACGATGAATGATATTGAGTATCATTTCACAGGCTTATTTGATATCCATAACCTTCTCTGGTGAAGTGGCATTCAAATATTGAATATTTTTAAATTGTGTTATTGTCTTTTTGCTAAATTTTGAGGTGTTTGTTGTTGTATTTAAAATCTGAATATATGTCCTGTTAAATTAAATTAAATTGGGTCTAAAGCTGCCTCCATATGTAGCAAACTGCAACCTAACTTAGTATGTAAAACAAACCGCAAGCTAACTTAAAAATATATTCTTCTGGCCAGGCGCGGTGACTCACGGCTGGATTCCCAGCACTTTGGGAGGCCGAGGCGGGTGGGTTACGAGGTCAGGAGTTCCAGACCAGCCTGACCAACATGGTGAAACCCCATCTCTACTAAAAATACAAAAATTAGCCGGGCGTGGTAGTGAGCGACTGTAATCCCAGCTACTGAGGAAGCTGAGGCAGGAGAATCACTTGAACCCGGGAGGTGGAGTTTGTAGTGAGCCAAGATTGTGCCACTGCACTCCAGCCTGGGCAACAGGGCAAAAGACTCTCTCTCTCTCTCTCCGTATATATGTATATGTGGAGAGAATATTACATATATATGAATATATATGAATATATGAATATATATGAATATATAAATATATATGAATATATGAATATATATATGAATATATACATTCTTCTAACGGATAGCTGAGTCTCCGCAAATGATAGCAACTGAACTTCAGCCAATCACAGGCTGCCAACTGATACAACACGGTACATTTAAGTAAAAAAAAATTCTTTAACACATCATACCCAAATAAAGCAAATGACCAAGTTTAGCCAATCAAGACTTTTTTATAAGTGAATTTCTTTTTCTTTCTGGAAATACTGGCTGCCTGCATTGCTGAGTGGAGCTCTCTGAATGAAGCTTTCCTGGCTCTGAGTGCTGCATGATCTTTGCTCAGATAAACTCCACTAAATTTAATTTTTCTATGGTCTTTCCTTTATGAGACCATTATCAAATACACGGTTTTCAAGGATCTCTCCCAGTCTGTGGCTTATCTTTTCACTGGTAGCCAAACTTGAGGTCATCTTTGACTATTAATTGTCACTCACACTCTCTATATAATTTGTGGGATCTAAATCATTTCTCAAGTACTCATAACCATCTTGATTCAAAATGACAGTATCTTTCACCTATTTTACATTCTATCTGATTGCAATACTTCCATTGTTGCCCCGTATGGTAAATTGTCTACAGAGCAACCAGAGTGATCCATTTGAACGTAAGCCAAATTACGTCATTCCTTTGCTAGAAACCGTCCAACGACTTCCTATTTCAATCCTAGTAAAAACAAAAGCTTACACACTCTACATAATGGAAATTCCAGTTACATCCCTGATCTGACAAACCACTCTTTCCTTTGCTCATCTATTCCAGGCGTGTTCTCTTTTTTGCTATTTCACGTATGCTCCTGCCATAGAGTATTTACACTGGCTATTTCTTCTGCCAAAATATCTTTCCCTCAGATATGTTCATAACAAACTCTTATCTCTCCTTTATATCTATACTTAAGTCATTTCTCAGTGTGGCTTATCTGACCACACTATTTGATACTGCAACCTGCAATCCCTCTGCATGTTGACATTTCCAAATTCATTTACTTGGCTTTATTCTTCTATAGTACATGTAACTCCTAACCATAATATAATCTACTGATGTAACTTTTCTACTGTTTATAGCCCACACACCCTAATAAAATGCAGGCTTAAAATCAGAAAGTATTTTTCGTCTCTTCCATATACTCATATTCCTCAAGAAACAATGACAATACACCATGGAATGCATCTGAGTATTTTTGTATATTAGTGAGTGAATAAGAAGATTCTTATACAATTTCATGTTTTTTAATGGTTTTGAACATCCAGTTAACACCAAGCCTGTAAGTCAATTAAAAATGATAGTTCAAACGTTTCTTTAATGTGGCATCTGTGGCACTGAGGTTTAAATGCAATTAATTCTAGTAGTATATAACATTTTGTCTTGTTTATGGTGGATATAGGGAATTGTTGCTAACAGAGATAGAATTTTTTTAATCCTGTGAAGAAAAGTGTGACATCTTTATTCTATCCTACTTAATCACACAATATAAAATCATTTACTATAGTAATTATCCATTATATCTATCTACATATGTGTAGAGAGCAATTCAAAATCATATAGTATTGTCACAAATGTTGACAATAATATATTAAATATATTATTTATTCTGAAATATTTCTTATGTTTTGCTACAATAAAATTATATATCAAGAGAATTTATTTATACATGGCATGTTACTATTACATATCATAATTATTGGTCAGAATTACTGCTACAATTCTCCTCATTTTGACATACAGAATTTAAACTTAAACACTTGAACTCATTAAAATTAAATCGAGTAGATCAATAGAAATCTGCTGTTAATTTAACCAATTCACAGTATTTAGCATCCTCAATATGTTTATAGATATGTCCTTTAAATTTTAAAATCAAGACAAACTTCCTTCAATTATGAAAGATAAACCTAGCATTTAGAAAAGTTTTATATGAAGTCATCGTCTATGCAAACAAAATCATTGTGAGTTACATTTGTGTGTTTTCTCATGAGATGGCTTATCTTTGAGAGGGGTTACCCATCTTTCCTTATTTCTTATGCATTTGATTAAGCATATGGAAGTTAATTGACTTCATTATTTATTAATAATTGTGATAGCTAATATTGAATGTCGACTTGATTGGAATGAGGAATACAAGGTATTAATCCTCGGTGTGTCTGTGTGGGTGTTGCCAAAAGAGATTAACATTTGAATGAGCGGGCTGGGGAAGAAGGATCCACCCTGAATCTGGTGTGCACAATCTAATCAGCTTCCAGCTGAATATAAAGCAGACAGAAAAGGAGAGAGGGGCCTAGCCTCCCAGCCTACATCTTTTTCCCGTGCTGGATGTGTCCTGCCCCTGAACGTCAGACTCCAAGTTCTTCAGTTTGGGGATTCAGACTGGCTCTCTTTGCTCCTCAGTTTGCAGATAGCCTGTTGTGGGACCTTGTGATCATTTAAGTTAATACTTAGATAGATAGATAGATAGATAGATAGATAGATAGATAGATAGATAGACAGACAGATAGATCCTATTAGTTCTGTCCCTCAAAGGGAACCCTAACAAATACAGATTTTGGTAACAGAAGTGGTTCTAGAGGAATGGAATATTAATAATGGAGTTCTTTCATTGGTTTTGGGGGTTCTGGAGTTAGTTGCTTAATATGATTAGACCCCAAAATGCTAAGGACTCTACTCCTAATAATATGGAAAACACTGATAATCCTTTCTGTGGACCGTTTAGAGAGTTATGCAAAATAGATACATTTGACACCCCTGATTCACCACTTGTGAGAGGCAAGGAGTATGGTGACTCTGTACATAATACTTTTGACTATGTGTGGAGAACCAAGGAACATAATTAAACTGGTTGGCTGCCCCTAAGTTCAGTGGACAATGTGATAAAAAAAAGATGAACTCAGGGATTCTGTCTCCTAGCTTCAGAGGCAGATACTGAGCCTAAATCTGCCAAGATTGCCCTGAGTGAAAGTCTTATCTCCTTTAGAGAAAGAGCTGAAATTGTGGAAAAACAGACAGAAGCTCTTATCCTGTGAGTGGCTGACTTGTAAGGAAAAATGCATGCACAGCCTCACCAGGTGCCTACTGTTAAAGTGAGGGCATTGATTAGAAGAGAATGGGACCCCGAAGCTGGGAATGGGGATGTGTGGGAGGACCCTGATGAAGCTGGGGACAAAGAGTTTGTAAACTTGGATGAACTTTTTTTGCCAAAATACCCAGCTTCCTCATACTCAGTAGTGGCAACATCCCCTCCCCTACCCATGCTGCCATCACCCTTTCCACCTTTGTCTAAGGAGATAAACCCTATGCTGGCTGAGGCAACAGTGATGGTCTCCCCTGAGGCAGTTGCCAGGCAAGATAATGTAAATTTTCCTCAGGGCCACCCCTACACCCCTGTTTGCTTCTAGGCCTATAACTAGACTAAAGTCCTGATGGTGCCCTGGAGGTGAGGTTGAAAATGTGACCCATGAGGAGGTGTGCTGCACTCAAAAAGAACTGTTTGAGTTTTCTAACTTATATAAACAGCAATCTGGAGAACAGGCATGGGGATGGATATTAAGGATATGGGATAATGGTAGAAGGAACATAGGGTTGGATCAGGCTGAATTTATTGGTTTTGCCCCACTAGGTAGTGACTCTGCATGTAATGTTGCAGCTCAGGAAATTTAAAAAGTTTCTAATAGTTTATTTGCTTGGTTAGCTGAAATGTGGATTAAAAGATGGCCCACTGTGAGTGAGCTGCAAATACCTGATCTCCCTTGGTTTAATGCAGAGGAAGGGATCCAAAGGTTTAGGGAGCTTGGGATGGTGGAGTGGATTAGTCGCTTTAGACCAACTCATCCCAGCTGGGAGGGTCCAGAGGATACACCCTTGACCAATGCCTTGTGAAATAGATTTGTGAGAGAAGCACCTGTGTCTTTGAAGAGGCCTGCAGTTGCTCTTCTCTTTATGTCAGATCTAATGGTGGGAGCCTAAGTCACTCAAATATAAAATTAAATACAGTGGGAATAATTGGACCCTGAGATGGCAGGGACCAAGTGGTAGCACTCGGCCATCAAAGGCGAGGAAAGGGTAGCTACTTTAACGGGCAGCAGAGGCAAAGTGGCAATCAGAATAGTCTGACTCATGTAGAGCTCTGGCATTGGTTAATTAATCATGGTGTTCCTAGAAGTGAAATTGATAGGAAGCCTACTGCATTCCTACTTAAATTATACAAGCAGAAAACTTCTAGGTTGAATACACAAAAGACTAATTTGAATTTTAAAAACCGAGAATCATGGCCCCTCAATCAATTTCCAGACTTGAGCCAGTTTACAGACCAGAACCCTTTGAGGAAGGACACCACTACATTACTGTCAATTTATGCAGTGATCTCTCTCCCATCCTTCCCCAAGGAGACCTCTGGCCTTTTACTAGGGTAACTGTGCAATGGGGAAAGGGAAATGATCAGACATTTTGGGGACTACTGGACACTGGCTCTGAGCTGACATTGATTCCAGGGGACCCAAGACATCATTGCGGTCCTCCAGTTAAAGTAGGGTCTTACAGAGGTCAGGTAATTAATGGAGTTTTAGCTCAGCTCCAACTTACAGTGGTTCCAGTGGGTGCCTGGACTCATCCTGTGGTCATTTCCCCAGTGGCAGAATGTGTAATTGGCATAGACATACTTAGCAGCTGGCAAAACCCCCACATCGGCTTCCTGACTGATAGGGTGAGGGCTATTATGGTGGAAAAGGCCAAGTGGAAGCCATTAGAGCTGCCTCTACCTAGAAAAATAGTAAATCAAAAACAATATTGCATCCCTGGAGGGATTGTGGAGATTAGTACCACCATCAAGGACTTGAAAGACTCAGGGATGGGGATTCCCACCACATCCCTGTTCAACTCTCCCATTTGGCCTGTGCAGAAGACAGATGGATCTTGGAGAATGACAGTGGATTATTGTAACCTTAACCAAGTGGTGACTCCAATTGCAGTTGCTGTACCAGATGTGGTTTCGTTGCTTGAGCAAATTAACACATCTCCTGGTACCTGCCATGTAGCCATTGACTTGGAAAATGCCTTTTTCTCCATTCCTGTCCGTAAGATCCACCAGCAACAATGTGCCGTCAGCTGGCAAGGCCAGCAGTATACCTTTACTGTCCTCCCTCAGGGGTATATCAACTCTCTGACTTTGTGTCATAATCCTATTTGAAGAGACCTTGATTGCCTTTTGCTTCTGCAAGATATCANAAGACAGATGGATCTTGGAGAATGACAGTGGATTATTGTAACCTTAACCAAGTGGTGACTCCAATTGCAGTTGCTGTACCAGATGTGGTTTCGTTGCTTGAGCAAATTAACACATCTCCTGGTACCTGCCATGTAGCCATTGACTTGGAAAATGCCTTTTTCTCCATTCCTGTCCGTAAGATCCACCAGCAACAATGTGCCGTCAGCTGGCAAGGCCAGCAGTATACCTTTACTGTCCTCCCTCAGGGGTATATCAACTCTCTGACTTTGTGTCATAATCCTATTTGAAGAGACCTTGATTGCCTTTTGCTTCTGCAAGATATCACACTGGTCCAGTGCATTGATGACATTATGCTGATTGGATCCAGTGAGCATGAAGAAGCAAACACATTGGACTTATTGATGAGACATCTGTTGCCAGAGGATGGGAAATAAATCCAATTAAAATTCAAGGATTTCCACCTCAATAAAATTTCTAAGGGTCCAGTGGTGCAGGGCCTGTCAAGATACTCCTTCTAAGGTAAAGGATAATTTGCCGCATTTGGCCCCATCTACAACCAAGAAAAAAGCATAATGACAGGTGTGCCTCTTTGGATTTTGGAGGCAACACATTCCTCATTTGGGTGTGTTACTTCAGCCCATAAATCGAGTAACCCGACATGCCAGTTTTGAATGGGGTCCAGAACAGGAGAAGACTCTGCAACAGGTTCAGGCTGCTGTGCAAGCTGCTCTGCCACTTGGGCCATATGACCCAGCAGATCAAATGGGACTTGAGGTATCAGTGGCAGATAGGAATGCTGTTTGGAGCCTTTGGCAGGTTCACATAGGTGAATCACAGCGGAGGACTCCAGGATTTTGGAGCAAGGCCCTGCCATGTTCTGCAGATAGCTGCTCTCCTTTTGATAGATAGCTCTTGGCCTGTTAATGGGTTTTGGTGGAAACTGAATGTTTGACTATTGGTCATCAAGTCACCACGCTACCTGAACTGACTATCATGAATTGGGTGCTTTCTGACCCATCTAGCCATAAAGTGGGTCTGCATAGCATCATTTCGTCATCAAATGGAAATGGTATATGTGATCGGACTTGAGCAGGTCCTGAAGGCATATGTAAGTTACATGAGGAAGTGGCTCAAATGCCCATGGTCTCCACTCCTGACACCCTGCCTTCTCTTCCCCAGACTGCACTGATGGCCTAATGGGGTGTTTGCTATGATCAGGTGACAGAGGAAGAGAAGACTAGGGCATAGATCACAGATGGTTCTGCACAATATGCAGGTACTACCTGAAAGTGGACAGCTGCAGCACTACAGCTCCTTTCTAGGACATCCCTAAAGGACAGCAGTGAAGGGAAATCTTCCCAGTGGGCAGAACTTTGAGCAGTGCACCTGGTTGTGCACTTTGCATGGAAGGAGAAATGGCCAATTGTGTGATTATATACTGATATATGGGTTGTAGTCAATGGTTTGGCTGGATGTTCAGGGACTTGGAAGAAGCATTATTGGAAAATTGGTGACCAAAAAAATGTGGAGAAGAGGTATTCGGATGGACCTGAGTGGTCAAAAACTGGGAAGATTCTTGTATCCCATGTGAGTACTCACCAATGAGTGAGCTCAGCAGAGGAGGATTTTAATAATCAAGTGGATTGGATGACCCATTCTGTAGACATCACTCAGCCCCTTTTCCCGGCCACTTCTGTCATTGCCCAATGGGCCCAGGAACAAAGGGCCCTGGTGGCAGGAATGGAGATTACACATAGGCTCAGCAACATGGACTTCCACTCACCAAGGCTAACCTGGCTATAGCCACTGCTGAGTGCCCAATTTGCCAGCAGCAGAGACCAACACTGAGCCCTCAATATGGCACCATTCTTCAGTGTGATTAGCCAGTCACCTGGTGGCAGGTTGATTATGTTGGACCTCTTCCATCAGTGACAGGACAGAGGTTTGTCCTCACTGGAATAGACTCTTACTCCGGATATGAGTTTGCCTATCCTGTACACAATGCTTCTGCCAAGACTACCGTCTATGGACTCACGGAATGGCTTATTCACCATTATGGTACTCCACACAGCATTGCCTCTGACCAAGGCACTCACCTTATGGCTGAATAAGTGAGGCAGTGGGCTCATGCTCATGGAATTCACTGTTCTTACCCTGTTCCCCATCATCCTGAAGCAGCTGGATTGATAGAATAGTGGAATCACCTTTTGAAGTCACAATTACAATGCCAACTAGCATTGTAGAGCTCGGGCAAAGTTCTCCAGAAGGCCATATATGCTGTGAATCAGTGTCCAATGTATGGTACTGTTTCTCCCATAACCAGAATTCATGGGTCCAGGAATCAAGGGTGGAAGTGGAAGTGGCACCAATCACCATCACCCCTAGTGATCCACCAGCAAAATGTTTGCTTTCTGTTCCTGCAGCATTACATTCTGCTGGCCTACAGGTCTTAATTCCAGAGGGAGGAATGCTGCCACCAGGAGACACAACAATGATTCCATTAAACTAGAGATTAAGATTACCACTCCTCCTACCTTTAAGTCAACAGGCTAAGAAGGGAGTTACAGTGTTGACTGGGGTGATTGACCCAGGCTATCAAGATGAAATCAGTCTACTACTCCACAATGGAAGTAAGGAAGAGAATGCATGGAATACAGGAGATCCATTAGGGGCGTCTCTTAGTATTACCATGCACTGTGATTAAGGTCAATGGGAAACAGCAACATCCCAAGCCAGGCAGGACTGAAAATGATGCAGACCCTTCAGGAATGAAAGTTTGGGTCACTCCACTAGGGAAAAAAAAGAAAAAAAAACACAACCTGCTGAGGTGCTTGCTGAAGGCAAAGGGGCTGCAGAATGAATAGTAGAAGAAGGCAGTTATCACTAGCAGTGCTGACCAGGTGACTAGTTGCAGAAATGAGGACTGTAACTGTATTTCCTCCTTCTTTTGTTAAAAACATGTTTTTGCATGTAAACACTTGTACTAAGAAAATATCCTCATTGTGTTTCCTTTTCCTTTATCATGGAACGTAAGATTTATTGACTTCATATCAGCATTTAAGTATCGTTAACTTTATGTAGTAATAGTTGGTTTGGTGATTAGTGTGTTTCCTGTTTCATGAAACATAGTTGTATTATGTTAGGCCTAATTATGGCCTCATTATTGTCTTTATTTGAAGACTTTGATCTCAGATGATGTGTGTGGTTTCAAGTTGACAAGGAGTGGACTTGTGATGATTGATACTGAGTGTCAACTTGATTGGATTGAGGGATACAAAGTATTAATCCTCAGTGTGTCTGTGTGGGTGTTGCCAAAAGAGATGAACATTTGAGTCAGTGGGATGGGGAAGGCAGATCCACCCTTAATCTGGTGGGCACAATCTAATCAGTTTCCAGTGAATATAAAGCAGGCAGAAAAACATGAAAAGGAAAGATGGGCCTAGGCCCCCAGGCTACATCTTTCTCCCACGCTGGATGCTTCCTTTCTCGAGCATCAGACTCGAAGTTCTTCAGTTTTGGGACTTGGACTGGCTCTCCTTGTTCCTCAGCTTGCACACAGCCTATTGTGGGACCCTGTGATCGTGTAAGTTAATAGTTAATAAGCTCCCTTGCATATGTGTGTGTGTGTGTGTGTATATATATATACACACACACTAATAGGATATATATGCTCCTGTATGTACTAGTATATATGACTATATGTACTTATCTATATATATACTATAATTATATATATAACTACATATATTAGTATATATAGTTATATTGTATTTGTGATAGGCTATATAAATAAATATATATATAACTACATATACTAGTACTATAACTACATATACTATACATATAATAGTATATGTAGTTATATATAAGTATACATATAAGTATACGTATCCTATATATGTATATGTATCCTATTACAAATACAGTAATAGTGTCACATATTAGGCACAAAATTTAGCTTCTCTTTAAAATGCTAGTGAAACACAGTAGTTAGTCCTAAACTGTGATAAAATAACCACAATACAACTGTGAAGGTATATTTCGAAATTTTAAGATAAGCAATAGAAACTTGAAATAAGAGGTATAAATTCTTAGTTGACAGAGTAAAAATAAAGAAACAAGAAAACACATCACATTCACACTTCCAGTTCCATTTACCTTGCTTTATTTTTGTGGCATATATAAACAATACAATTGTAACATAAAATATCTCCTAACTCCTAGTTTGTAATCATATAACTCTCTCAATATTAGCTGACAGGTTAAAGGGCAATTATTCTGAAATTACAAAATATTTATGATAATAAGAGATAATTCATCTCACACAGAGAGTTGACCTTCTACAGAGCTCTATGGAAATCAGCTATAAACAGTTGCTGAAGGTAACCCTGGCTGAAATTCCTTCAGCTATTGTGGCCATGAAAGTGGGCGATTCTTTTCCAGCCATGAATGCTGATTAGGTAGAAGTCGGCTGGAAGCTAAGTTTCAATGTCATGTTGCTTCCGAGACTTGGAGTGCAACTCTTGATCACTGCAGCAGAGGCCATGTGTTTCTCCAATCACACAGTTTGTAAAATGCTTATAGTACAGATGTCCCTGTCATTGAGGCATTTACTTCATACCTGTATTCAGTCCCCAAAATGGCATTCTTAACAGAAAAACTGTACCCTTGCTACTACTTCTGTCTCTGTGGGGGGAAAAAAAAAACACTAATATGAGAACTATATAACAAAACTTATGAGATTCATGTAGAGTCATAATTAGGAAGTCATTTGAATCTTTAAAGAAACACCAGAAAACAAAAAAAGTGAACAAAATGTATAAAAAATAAAAAACATTAAAGGATTTTGTTAAAAAACACAAGAGTAACTTAGCTAGAGTAAGTCATGGGTAGGGGACATGAGACAAAAATTCATAAAAGAGAAAACAAAACAAATAATTTTTCATTTTTTTTAAAAGGAATAAAGCATAAAACATTTTTGTAGGAATAGTGAAACAATTAAAATATTTCAATAAACTAAAGAGGAAAATCAAAACACATCATTATTAAATAATAAATACATTCAAATATTTTTAAATAACAAACGTAAATTATCTGAGGAAATTAAATAAATACGACAAAGGAACACAATATCTGAAAACATAATATCCACTAAGGAATGTTATTTGGTAACAAAAATCTTTCTATTCTAAATAAAATAGTCTCAATGTCATAGAAAGTTTTGACAAGTAATGAAGAAATATATCTTATACAAAATTTTTTTGATAATAGTAAAAAAGCAGAACAGAATAATTTGCTTATTTTATGAAGATAGTACAGTTCTGTAATATAGCCAACAACCAATATCACAGAAACACAAAACTAAATACTAAATATCCTAGTAGACTATGAAAATAATAAAGCATTATCAAGTATGATGGACAGTGGAAACAAATATAATGTAGGTTTTAAAGTTTTATTTTTCTATTTAGAAAGCAAAACAAAATAGGCTGCTAACAAAATATAATAATACAAGGCTAGTGAAAGCAGGCTGTTCTCTATTACTATTATATTCTGCAGTAATTTTTTTTAAAAGAAAGACATGATAAGGCACCTCAGTGTTTCCATCTAAAATGGTTCGTTGGGAGATGGAACTATAAGACCATTCCAAGATAGGCAACCTGAGGAAATCTGTGTGAACGGCAAAATTAAAAAGAAAATAAGATAATTTTTGGATTTTGTATACATATGAGAAACCAAACTGTTTTTTTGGGGAAATTATTGGAAACAATACACCACCTTTTACTTCTATGAACTCCAGTCAGGTCATATTAGGTCATAAATTATGTTATTTTAAAATGTGTTTTAGTTGACATTACATTTCTTACTAGGGAAATTACTTAGAGGTGCAATCTACCAAGTAACCACTTTAATGTTGACTTAAAACTAAAGCATCCAGACAGTCTACTGCAGAGATAACTCTCATTTACCTTGTTAACCAACAAGGAGAGATGGCCAACCCAAGAGAAATGAGTAAAATAGTGTCAACAAAATACATTTCCTCACATAAGATAAAGTACATCCAAACCCACTAATATGATTAAAGGAGAACATCTACATGACAGTTATAATCAATGTATGACTTATTAAATAACATATATAATCATAAAATAATAATTTGAAGACATAAAATCTAAGGTTTTAATATGTTTCTTAAATTTTAAAAGTATTTACCAAATAAACTTTACAAAAACCAAAATAATAAAGCATTGCCATTTTCAAAAAATACTGTATGTGTTCTATGAAGTTCAACATTTGATTTTAATTGGATGCTCTAAGAAAAGCAGTAGATAGAAAACAAAACAAGACAACAAAGAAAATGAGTTGAGCAGAAGAAATAAATCTACAGTTATGTCAATTTGTTAGGTAATTTTAATTAGCTAGAAGTCCAAGAAAATCAATAAAATAGCAAACTAATAAAGATAACAATGTTCAGCCAGATTCTTGGTAAAATACCAATATTTAAAAATCAGCATTGTTTCTATATATCAGCAATAAACAATGGAGCAACAAAATCACTAATATCAACAAAACTCATAATGTGCCTACTGTTATACCAAGAACTGTTCATGATTAATGTGAATATAACTTTTAAGATTATGAATAGCCATAACAGAAAATCTGAGCAAATATAAAATACTATATCCAAATATAAAATACTATATCCAAATATTAAAAGAGTAAATACCACAGTGGTAAATTTTTTCAAAATTAGCTAGTAACTTTAATATAATTTTAATAAATTTTATTTAAAATAATATCTAGAATTTTCATGTAACCTAAAATATTATTCTAATATTCATTTGACAGAGTAAAGAATGATGAGACTGATATAATTTTAAAAGGTAAGAAAAAGTAGTAAATGAAAGGCTTATCATACTCCTTGATATCAGGCTTGTTACAGAGTAACCACAGATAAAAACAGTGTATGTGTATAGAGAAAGATAAATAGTTCAGTAGCTGAATTAGGAACTTGGCATTTGATAGAGCTTGATTTAAAAACTGTGGGAAATAAATAGGCTTGTTTAATAAATAATGATCATTAGAACTAATCATTAATGGAAAATAAAGAAAATTAGTTTTTTGGGGTGAGATGTCAACAAGATTATTGACTAGAAGCTCTGGTGCTCTTCCTTCCCATAAAACAAACAAAAAACAAATAAACAAACAAAAATGAATATACCACATTTTGACCAGAATAACTCAGGGGGAGCTCCAGAGAACAGCAAAGAATCAGCACAAATTCTGTAAAGCACAGAAACAGAGTATGGCCACGTGGAGAAGGGAAGGAAACACCTTGCCTTTGCTACCCAGCCACCTTCAGTCAGAATCAGCAAGACTCTTTTCTGCAAAAGGAACCCAGCAGACTCCATTACCACTGCAGACACATGCAGTCTTTGCTACCAGAGACTCTTGCAATCCTCACAGTCTCTGAGCCCAGGTGAGAGAGTTCTCTGGAGTCCTCACTCTGTGGTACTACCAGAGAAAGAGTCAATGCTATGACCTCCCCACCTCCACCCTGTGACTTGCCCTGCTACTGCATTGTACCATCTTGAAACCAGAGCCACTGTAGAGTGTATTCTATCTCAGAGGCAAGTAGTCCTTGCATCTCTCCATTATTGCGATTTTGCTGCCACTGCAGCACACTCGCCCAAAAGCACACCTGCCCTGACCTGAGTTGCTGCTATGACCTGCTTAACAGGGCCAACCTAGTGGGAAGCTGCCCCATCCCCTTGTTTCAGTTGCTTATTCACCCTCCTTTTAGGCTCACACTAAATTGGTGCCCAGCCCCCATGGGGATCTCAAGCTTCCTGTATAACACTCCACAGGAACACAATAATTGTTGAATAACTGTCCCAAAGAAATAGAAATTTAGAAATTGCCTGCAAAGAAAATCAAAGTAATGTTTTAAAGGAAACTCAGCAAGATACAAGAGAATACAGATAGATGACTCAATAAAATCAGAAAAACAAATTATGATCTGAATAACATAATCAACAAAGAGACATATATAATATAAAATAACTAAACAGAAATCTTGGAACTTAAATATTAATTCAGTGAAATAATAACCAAAATACAACAGAGATTAAACAGCAGAATAAATTAAGAAGAAAGAATCTGTGAACTTGAAGATAGTCCTTTTGAATGACCCAGTTAGAGGAAACAAAGAAATAAGGAATGAAAAGATGGAGGACAGCCTACAAGACTAATGGGACAACATTAAATAATCTAATTTATGCATTGTGGGAATTCCAGAAAGAAAGGAAACACAGAAGTAAACAGAAAGCTTATTTAATAAAATAATTGCTGAAAACTTCCTGAGTCTTGGGAGAAATATGAAAACAGATCTATGAGACCCAAAAGGTCCCAAGCATATATTACCCAACAAGGTGCTCTCAAAGACACATTAAAATCAAACTGTCAGGCCGGGCGCGGTGGCTCAAGCCTGTAATCCCAGCACTTTGGGAGGCCAAGACGGGCGGATCATGGGGTCAGGAGATCGAGACCATCCTGGCTAACACGGTGAAACCCCGTCTCTGCTAAAAAATACAAAAAACTAGCCGGGCGAGGTGGCGGGCGCCTGTAGTCCCAGCTACTCGGGAGGCTGAGTCAGGAGAATGGCATAAACCCAGGAGGTGGAGCTTGCAGTGAGCTGAGATCTGGCCACTGCACTCCAGCCTGGGCGACAGAGCGAGACTCCGTCTCAAAAAAAAAAAAAAAAAAAAATCAAACTGTCAAATTAAAAGAGAGAAATTTAAAAGCAGCAAGAGAGATACATCAACTCACATATAAGGGAATCTCCTTAGATTATTACTGAAAACTTCCTACAGGGATATTATGAGATGATATACTTGAAATTCTAAAGAACAAAGAAAAACAATCCCTATAGGCCAAGAATACTAAGATACTATATCCAGCACAGCTGTTAAGAAAAAATAAAGTCTTTCTCAGACAAGCAAAGCTGAAGGAATTTATCACTGCTGGATCCCTCCCATAAGAAATATTTAAAGGAGTTCTTCAGGCAGAAATAAAAGGAGAAAATTACTATTGTGGATACATATGGAAGGATAATATTTACTGGTAGAGAGAAATACATAGTCAAATACAGGACATACCAGTACTTTAATGGTAGTATATTGATTATGTACGTCTCTGGTATGAAGGTTAAAAGTCAAAGCAGTCAAAATAAGCTAAAGGTAAAAATAACATTTTAACAATTATACAATATAAAAACATGTAAATTGTGACATGAAAATATAAATTGTAATGGGAGAGGAGGGTACAATTCTGGTGTTTATATGTGATAGATGTTAAGGTGTTATTACCTTAAAATAGTTGATTTAAATATAAGATTATTTATGTAAGCTTCATGACTACAAAACCAGATGAAAATAGCAGATATACAAAAGACAAAGAAAAATTAATCAAAACTTAACACTACAAAAATTATTAAATCACTATGGTGGACAAGAGAGGAAAACAGAATAAGGGAGCTACAAAACAGCTAGAAAACAAATACAAAAAGATAGTAGTAAACACTTTCTATACATAACAACTTTGGATGAAAATAAAATAAATTCTCCCATCAAAGGACATAAAGTGGTTAAGTGGATTGAGAAAATAAATTAAAAATATTCTAGTATATGCTGCCTACAAGAGATCCACTAAGATTTAAGGATACACATACAATGAAAGCAACAAGATGGAAGAAGATAATCCATGCAAATGGTAACCATAATAGAGTAAGGGTGCTTGGTTATGCTTATGAAGTACATTTTATTAGACAAGTCAAAAATTGTCCAGGAAACAAATTGTCATTGTTCAATAATAAAGAGGTTAATTCGTCAAGAGGACACATGAATTGTATATATATGCAACCAACATTGGAGCACTTAAATATATAAAGCAAATACTAATAACCACAGTGATTAATAGATAACAATATAATAAGAGTAGGAGACTCATATACCCTACTTTCAACAATGAGTAAGCAACAAATAAATCAACCAGACAGAAAATTAATAACAAAATATTGGAACTGAATTTCACCTTTGATAAAATGAATCTAACACAGTTCTATCCAACAGCAGCAAATATATATTTTTCTCTAGCACACATGGAACCTTCTCCAGGATAGAATGTATGGTAGGCCCCAGGAAAAATCTTAGTAAGTTTAAAAGTTGAATTCATACCTAATATTATTTTAGACCCTAATAATATGAAACTAGAACTTAGTTACTAAAAGAATCTTAGAAAATTCACAAATATGTGGAAATTAAACATCATGCTTCTGAATAATAAATGGATCAAAAAGGAAAACAAAAGGAAATTTGAAAATACTTGAGACAGCCAACAATATAAATACAAGATGTCAAAACTTATGGAATGCAACAAAAACAATTCTAAGGGGAAAATTACAGCAAAAAATTCTTACATTAAAAAAGAAGAAAGATCTCTAAGAAATAGCTTAATGTTTTGCCACAACAAACTAGGAAAAAAACCCAAAGAACTTCAGGCTAGTGAAGTGGTTCATGACTGTAATCCCAGTATTTTAGGAGGCTGAGGCATGTGGATCACTTGAGGTCAGGAGTTTGAGACCAGTCTGGCCAACATGGAGAAACCCCGTCTTTACTAAAAATACCAAAAATTAGATGGGCGTGGTGGTTCATGCCTGTAATACCAGCTACTCAGGAGGCTGAGGCACAAGAATCACATGAACTCGAGAGGCAGAGGCTGCAGCGAGCCGAGATTACACCACTGTACTCCAGCCTGGGCAAACCAGAGCGAGACTTCATCTCAAGGAAAAAAAAAAAAAACTAGTTGACCCTTAAACCACATGGAGGTTTCAAGTGCTGACACCCTGTCCAAGCAAAAATCCACATAAAACTTTTGACTCCCCAAAAACTTACCTTCTAATAGCCTACTGTTGACCAGAAGCCTTACTGATAACATAAGTAGTCAATTAGAATATATTTCATACTTTATGTAATTATATTCTGTATTCATACAATACAGTAGCCTAGAGAATGAAAATGGTATTAAGAGAATCAGAAGGAGAAAATACAGTTGCTATGTATTATGTGGTAGCAAATTATTGTAACAAACTGCATCTGCACCATCTTCAGGTTGAGAAGGCTGAGGAAGAGGGGTGGCATTTGATTTTATAAGCCTGATCTTTTTTAAGACCAGCCAAGAGTTTGCCAATTTTGTTTACTGTATCGAAAAAAATCTTAGTTTTATTGATTTTTAATAAAAGAATAAGAATCTGTTATTTTTTATTATTTTCTTACTCCTGCTAATTTTACATTTACAGTCGACCCTTGAACAACACAGGTTTGAACTATGTGGGCTCACGTATATGTGAATTATCTTTCAGCTCTGCCACTCCAGGATTCAGACAAGAAAAAAAAAAGCATCCACATTGGAAAGAAAAAAAGAAATTATCTTTAAAGAAATTATCTTTATTTAGAGATGACATAATCCTATATGAAAAAAACCCCAAAGATTCCACAAAAAACTGTGAGATCTAATAAATGGATTCAGTAACACTGAAGGTCAAAAAATCAACATATGAAATTTAGTAGCATTTCAATGCAAATATTTTGACCTAATTTAAAAAAATTAAAAATACCATCCCATTTACAACAGCATTAAAAAACAAATGAAATGATAATAGGTAATAACTTTAACGAAGGTTGTTGAATTTGAATATATATACACTAAAAGCTACAAAACATTGATGAAGGAAATTGAAGAGGACACAAATAAATGGAATGGCATCTCATGTTTATGAATTGGAATAATTAATATTGTTGAAATGTCCATACTACTCAAAGCAACATACAAATTCAATGAAATTTCTGGCCACATCCCAATAGTATTATTCACAGAAATAGAAAAAAAAAAAAAAAGACAGTACTAAAATTTGGATGGAACCATAAAAGATCCTGAAGAGTAAAAAACATTCTGCAAAGGAAAAACAAAGTTGGAGGAACCGTACTTTTAAATTTAAAATTATATTACAAATCTATAGTATTCTAAACAGTACACTACTGACATAAAACAGACACATACACCCAGGGAACAGAACAGACAGCCCAGAAATACATCCAAACTTATATGGTCAACTAATTTTTGATAAGGGTACAAACAAAACACATTGGGGAAAGGATAGTCTCTTCAATAAATGGTGCTGGAAAAACTGAATTTGCACATGCAAAAAATAAAATTGGACTGTTATCTATACCATGCACAAAACACTACTAAAAATGAATAAAAGATCAAATTTTAAGTCCAGAAACTTTAAAATTCCTAGATGTGAATGTAAGAGAAAGTTCTTAGCCATTGGCCTTGGCAGTAATTTTTTAGTATCATATCAAAACCTCTAGCTACAAAACAAAAATAAATAAATAGTGCCACAGAAAAGTACAAAACTTCTGCACAGCACAGGAAAAAATCATCCAAATGAAGCTGTGACCTATCAATTAGGAAACAATATTTGCAAACCGTATCTAAAAATGAGTTAATATCCAAGATTTATAAGAACTCATACAATAGCAGAAAAATAAATAACCCAGTTAAAAATGTGCAAAAGACCTGAATAGATATCTGTCCAAACAGGATATAAAAATGACCAAGAAGTCCATTAAATAGTCAACTTCAGTCAACAAATGTAAGGTCATTGAAAGTGGATTTCAGATGAGACATGGTAATAGACTCTCGGTATCCTTTAAGTGCAAGGTCCAACATACTCACTCATTAATATGGACATAAATAAAAGATTTATAAAATATATACCTAATTAAAATACTGATTTAGATCTATTGTATATATTTATATTATTAAATCATAATATTAAATGTAAAAACAAATAGCAAAACTGTATGCATATTCTGAGGTGATTTATTAAAACATCAAAAATGCAAAAATATTTTATCATGCTCATGTGAAGTATAAATGTTTATGAAAGGATGGAAAGTGCTCTATACAAAACTACATGTACCAATTTCATGACAGTTGTTGATTTGAGAGACTCCGTGATATAAATGGCAATTTGATTTGATTCCAAAGGGGATTTAACACTATATATAATGTTATATATATTTTATTTCAGAAAAAGCTGCATGTAAATATGACATAGTAACAATAATCTGTTGCAGATTATAGCAAATTAAGTAATTGCTTTTTGGTTTATTTGTACTATTTATTTGTGATATTTCTCAAGAAATAAACTACCCATATAATTGTAAACTTTAAGAGATTTCCTGAAAATACTTTATGTATAAATTGTAACAAGGTTCAAACATTAATTTTGTTCAGTTTTCCACAAACCTCATGATTATTAGGAAAACTTTCATGTTTTGTTAAATTATATTAAATAATAAGACAAATATTCAATTTATTGAGTTTCCACAGTGAATGTGTAATTGATGACACTTTTAGTAAAAGTGGAAGGAATTACTGGTACTTTGAGATGGATCACTTCAGAAAATAATGGATTCCTGTGTTGCAAAGTAACTTCACTTTTTGATTTTAAAATGTTATGGAGGAATTTGTTCTCTCAAGAACCGTGAAAGGTGCCCAATTGGATATAAAAACAGTATGTAATTTTCTCATGCTTAGAATACAGGCAAGAATTAAAAGAAAATAGCTGCTTTTAAAAATCATCAATTACTTTGTCATATTAATATGAAATTATTCTGATACCTAATTAAATGCTCTATGCCATATCAGATTATCTGACAAGATAAATATAAATGGATCTTTGATTGACATGGATGAAGAGGCTGAGTACCACAGCTGGTTTCAAGACAGCAGATTGAAGAAATTATATTATAAACAGGAGCAAGAAACACAGAAATGGGGGCTTTTCTGTAAGAGCTGGAGCCAAAAAGATGTCATCAGTGTCTGGCAACACCTGAAACAGTGACAAGAAGGTGAATACACTTGCTTATTTCTTGTCTCACCCATTCTATTTGACCTCCCAGAAGGACCTACCTTGGACCAAATCTAATCAGAAGTCTCCTGGATAGAGAAAAAAGACACAAAGCAGCGTAGGAGAGAAAATGCAAAATATTGGAAAGCAAAACAAAACAAAACAAAACAAAAAACCCAAAACACAAAAACAGAAACACACACAAATTATTGTTTTAATAGAATAACACAAAGAATTAAAACCTAACATTTAGTAATAATGTTAGAACATTGAAAATAATAATTTAAAAAGTATGAAATACAATATTTAAAATAAAAATATTTACAAAGAAACAAAATTCTGTATATCATCAATAACGGTATATCATCAATAACAAGAAAACAAGCAAACCGTAAATTAACATGTTTAAAGGGAATTACGTTGAAGACAGAAATTCTTTTCCACTAAAACCATATTGAGGTCTTCTGCTTTGGTGTATGACCAACAAACATGCTGTAGTTTTCCTTACACCTTACACAAGAAATCTGAAAAACATCTATGAATCAACTATTTTCAGATAGTTTTGGAGAGTGATCTCTAAGAAGACTGAAACAAATGAGTTGAGCCTGAAGATTATCCTGGGTTTCAACCCAAAAGGACTTTCCAGGGTGAAGAACAGTAAGGAGAAACCTAAAATGTCTAATACACAGTCTCACTGAGGAGAAAGAGATGGGAAGGAGGCTGAGATGGCTAAAACTTGTGGGCCATAGTTCCAAAGAGAAGAGGAATATGCAGATAAAGAAATACAAGACTGTACAGGACATTCAAGTTTTTGCAGAATGCTAAGCTGCACAGACAAGTGAGAACTCCGTGAGGCTAGAAAATAACCACTTCTTGGGTGCTGTAGTGTAGCTTTCCCCAGCAATCATGTACACTGGAGGAATAATCAGGTTCCAGTAGGAGTGAGCAGAGAGGCCTTGGTAAACACCTAAGATATTAGCAGATACTCTGCAAGCATCCTGCATTAACAGTGAAGGATAAAGTAGCGCCAGAATAAAAGCCGTTCTAGACCTGCAAAGCAAAGCTTTGAAAAGAGGTCTCAAAAGGTCAATCTGATCCTCAAACCACTCAAGTACATGTCAGAAACAAAATAAAACAAAACATAAACCTTTAAAAACAGATACAATCGAGTAGGCATTCAAAAATACAGCAAGCAAACTGACATCAAATAGCAATTATTATCAATGAAGAGAATAAGAAAAATAGTATCCTTAATAAACAGGAAAATCATTCATTGGAAACAAAACCGGAAATGATAGAAATGTTGCGATTGGAACATAAGAACTTCAAAATAGTCATTATATACATGATAGTGGATTTAAATCAAAATATTAATGTAGTAGGAGAGAAAAGATAGCTATGAAAAGGAGGCAGGTGAAACTTCTTGAATTGGAAACAGCAATTCTCAAAAATAACATTGAGTATTCTTTATGTTTTTTAATTTTTTAATTTATAATTTTTGTGAATGAAGAAGGCATACTCTCTGATAGCACCACAGGGTGACTACAGTCAATAATAATTTCATTGTACATTTAAAAATAACTAAAAGAGTGTAATTGGGTTGTTTGTAACATAAAGGATAAATGCTTGAGGGGATTGATAACCTCATTCTCCATGATGTGATTATTACACATTGCATGTCTGTACCAAAACATCTCAAGTATCCCATGAATATATACACTTAACATTGGATAGGCCGGGAGTGGTGGCTCACGCCTGTAATCCCAGCACTTTGAAAGGCTGAGGCAGGCAGATCACGAGGTCAGAAGATTGAGACCATCCTGGCTAACACGGTGAAACGCCATCTCTACTAAAAAATACAAAAAAATTAGCCGGGCGTGGTGGCGGCGCCTGTAGTCCCAGCTACTTGGGAGGCTGAGGCAGGAGAATGGCGGGAACCCGGGAGGCGGAGCTTGCAGTGAACGGGAGATGGCACCACTGCACTCCAGCCTGGGCAACAGAGCGAGACTCCATCTTAAAAAAAAAAAAAAAAAAAAAAAAAAAATTGGATATTCTTAACAGCAAATTACACAAAGCAGAGGAAAAATCAATGGACTTATTATAGAAACATAACAACAGACTCTAAACTGCAAAGAAAAACTCACACTGAACAATGGTGATTGAGAGATTCTTCCCCTGTTCATAAATGTTAAAGTGTAGGAAAAAAGCATGTTTTACAATTTACGAAAGAAGGTTAAATAGGACCTGATTGTGAAAGACTTGAGAGTCTGGCTAACAAGTAAAGTTTGATTTGCGGATGGTTGGAATTCACTATTTCTGAGCAGGGGAGCAATGTGATGAGAGATGAGCTTTATGTATTGCAACATCCATCTTCTCCCAGGAATGGAAGAGTACAAAAGCCTGCCTGGCTGGGTTTGGGGAGCATATTGCTAAGGAAAACATAAATATGTCTACTTAAGTAATCTATATTAGTTTACCCAATTACTATTCAGGTATTTACTTCTCCAAGAAATATTACCCGCAGCCACAAACCCATGCTAATAGTTCCCCACTGTAATAGACACATCAGTACAAAGTGGAGGCAGTGTCAGAAAACAAATATTAAGGAGATCTTGAAACCATGATTTTCAAAGCTGGAGATTCATTATTTCGTCGCATAGTGTGCTGTTCCAGGAGTTTGCTTGTATTCTCATCCCAGAGATGGAATAATGAATACAATTATAGCAGTAGGGAATGTGACAGGACAATCAGAAACAAGCTGACAATTATGGATATTAGTTGAATAGAGTGACAGTTATTTACGTACATGAAATGAAAGGTATATTTCTAAAATTGAGCTTATGCTTCAGAAAAACCTGGATGAATCATTTAATTTGGAATTTTCAGTTTGTTGAAAGAATATAAG
Source organism: Rhinopithecus bieti (assembly GCF_001698545.2). Taxonomy (NCBI): domain Eukaryota; kingdom Metazoa; phylum Chordata; class Mammalia; order Primates; family Cercopithecidae; genus Rhinopithecus; species Rhinopithecus bieti. Next base: position 7,366,562 of record NW_016803880.1, on the reverse strand, counting down.
ATGACTCTACTGAATATATCGAGGACTTAAAATTAGGGTGATGAAAAGTCCTGGTTTACTGGGAGATAATTCAGTTTTATGCTTTTGTCTTGGTTTACTTATTAATAACAGATTCTTTCACTCCCAAATCTGCCCCAATGGGTTTTGAAACATTTGTTTAATTAATTCATACTGCCATGAAAAGACAGCTGAATGTTTGTATTGCATTAATGCCCTTGAAAATAGAATGGGAAAGATGTTTAAAATTTAGTTTTCATTTGATGACTTCAAATTTCTCTTCATATATCCACAAAGTGTATGTGTGACATAAATTCCTTTTAATCACTTTAGGTTCATTGAAGAAGTATAGGACTCTGGGGAATTCTCTGCAACATCTTTTTGAAGAATTATAGAACCCCTGCTATACATAATGTAGATATAGTGCAGTTAAATGTACTGAAGAGTGTGGACTTGGGAGCAAAGTTACCTGGGTTTGAACTCTGGTCCTGCCAAGTACTACTCAAATGACCTTAGGCAGGTCACTTAAGTTCTGTGTGGCTGCAGTCGTACAGTTTAATAACAGGACTAAATGACTGAGTAGTTATAAGGTTATTAGACTATATGGCACATTCTTGTTAGAATTACGTAACTGTCTACTGTTATACTATTTTCTATAGCAAATTAAGAAAAGGGTTTTTTTTGAGACAATTTATAGTTATTTCCAACTCCAAGTACAAATTTTGCTGGGAGAAAAATGTGGATGGTGGTGCTTCACATACACTCTGGAAATAAATGCGTATTAAGTATAAAAATATTCCTTGGTTGGGCATGGCCACTCATGCCTTTAATCCCATCACTTTAGGAAGCTTAAGTGGGAGGATTGTTTGACCCCAGAAGGTAGAGGCCAGCCTGGGCATCATACGAGAGCCAGTCTTTACAAAACATTTTAAAAAAAATGTTAGCCAGGCATGATGGCTCATACCTGTAGTCCCAGTTCCCCGGGATGCTGAGGCGGAAGGTTTGCTTGAGCCCCTGAGGTTGAGGCTGCAGTGAGCCTAGGTCATGCCACTGCACCTCAGCCTGAGTGACAGAGTAAGACCCTGTCTCCAAAAAGTAAAAATAAAATGTTCCTTACCAAGTGACTGTTAATTGATCTTTAACCATTTCCAGAACTAAAGACACATTGAAAGGATTAAGATAATTTGTAGAAATGAGACACCCAGCACTACCACACAGAGGAAATGCTACTTAAAAAAGCTGACCACAGGAAAAAAATCATGTGATATTATGTAAATGATCATAAGGCTTTCAGCTAATAGCATAGTTTGGCTAATCACATACCAATTCCAAAATGCTTCCTTAGTGGCCTACACAATGGAATCTGAAAAAGCTGAAATACCTCTCCTTCCAATTTTTTTCCCCTTTAGTTTTCATACAACAGATACAAACAATGAAATTTTAACAGAAATTTCCTGGGGTAGGATGCAGAGTTCTTAGGAAATCTTCTGTTTTCTTATAAAAACAAGAGCCTGAAGTAGGTGATGATTCTTACCACATTTTACTGATATGAAATAAAAAATAAAGCCTGCCTTTATTTTTTCAGAAGATTCAGTGGAAAATCATTAAATGATAGATAGTCTGTTAAGTAAAATGATCACAAAAGGAAGGAGGAGATGGTATTGTTAAACCATTGAAGTCCTGGGCTGTTATCTCTTGATTTCTTGGTATATGAGGAAATAAATACTTCTGTTAAATTCAGTTTATGTTTATTTTTTGTTTATGATTTTGCCTTCAAACACATTTCTAAAATATTCAAGAGTGTATGAGGGCTAAAGCTCTATAAATCATTCTGAAATCTTAAGGTTTGCATTCTTGAATATTATCTGAGGATGTGTGGTATGGTTTGGATTTGTGTTCCCACTCAAATCTCATGTTAAATTGCAATCCCCATTGTTGGAGGAGGGACCTGATGGGAGGTGACTGGATCATGGGGGCCAACTTCCCCTTGCTAATCTCATGATACAGAGTGCATTCTCATGAGATCTGGTTGTTTAAAAGTGTGTCGCACCATCCCAGCACTTTGGGAGGTTGAGGCAGGTGGATCACAAAGTCAGGAGATCGAAACCATCCTGGATAATACTGTGAAACCCTGTCTCTACTAAAACTACAGAAAATTAGCTGGGCTTGGTGGCAGGCACCTATAGTCCCAGCTACTTGGGAGGCTGAGGCAGGAGAATGGCATGAACCCAGGAGGCGGAGCTTGTAGTGAGCCTAGATTGCCCCACTGTGATCCAGCCTGGGCGACAGAGTGAGACTCCGTCTCAAAAAAACAAACAAACAAACAAACAAAAAAAAGTATGTAGCACCTCCCTCTTCATTCTCCTTCCTTCTCCCTCCATGTAAGATGTGCCTGCTTCCCTTCACCTTCCATCATGATTGTAGGTTTCCTGAGGCCTCCCAGGTATGCCTCCTGTATAGCCTTTGGAAATGTGAGTCAGTTAAACCTCTTTGCTTTATAAATTATCCAGTCTCAGGTAGTTCTTTATAGCAATGAAGCAATGAACTAATACAATGTGTAATACACCAAGGACTTTATAGAAACTTTGGGGAGAAGTTTGCTACTGCTCCAAGCACATAAGAAATTACAAGAAATGCAAAGAAAGGAACAAAGCACAACTCTTTAAAGCAGACAGTAGAAGAAATTGTAAATAGACTTAAAAAAAGCTTCAATGGTTTATTGATGAGAGTTGCTACAGTTCCAAACAATAGACAGTGTCAGAATAAATATATTTTAATTCTTAGATGTGTCTTTTTTTGTCATTGCAAACGTGGGAAACTCATGACAGATGTGAACATCATACTATATTGTCTATATAAAATCAGAAGCAAAGTGTGTGTAGACATGTAGATATGCTTGATTTTCACTAAAATATCATCATGAACAAACAACTTTATTTCAATGAAACTTTCACAACCTATAGGTGCCAGAAACTTGAGTGGGACTCAAGTTAATTGTGCTGACTTTAAAATTTTATACCAATAAATTATTGATATATTTAACAAAATAGAGGCAGGTTCAAATAAAATACAAAGAAAATCAAGAGAAATTACACAGACATAGATCTCTAAAGAGTTATATTATAATTTTAGATTAGAAGATTTAATAAAATAGAGATTCTATTTCTCCCCAAATATATATACAGATTAAATGCCATTCTCTCCTTGAAACCATAGAAATTTTTTGTTTGGAAGTAGGGGTAAGCATGAGCTCAGTGATAGCCAAAAAGCATTAAAGAATAAGAACATAGTAGGAGGGCATATTCTACTAAGTATTCTGACTTAATATAGAGATAAATCAATTAAGAAAGTGTAAAATTTGTGGAAAGACAAATAGATAATGGAATAGAAAAAATAGTCCAGAAACATTAGTAAACTCACTAGTACAATGAGAGGTTTCCCATCTCTTTTATTCCTAAGATTTCAGAAAAAAGATCCTGTTCCACAGACTCTAATATGTCGAACATTCTGGATTCCATTTTGTTCTGCGATGCATGGTAGTCGTTGTGCCTAACTTGTCTCTTGTGATCACTGGCCTCTGTAACTCCAGGGTCCTATCATGTACAGTAATGCCTGGGAGCTCAGCAGCATCCTCCACCATTAGGACAGCCACCAAAACTCTCTGTTTTTATAGTGTAGGTATCAGTGGTTTTGCAAGGACCTACCTTTCAGACTCTCCAACGTGGGGAGGGAACAAGTTCTCTCCTGATTAATCCACTGTCATATTTCTATATTTTTTGATACCTTCCCCTGTATGCTACCAAGGGAGTGATGGTATCTCATCCTCCTTGAATGTGGGCCTAGTTGAGCTTAATTTTTGTCAGTCAACCAAGCAAACCACTAGAGCCAATCCTTTTTAAGGCATGTAAATAATGAATTGTTATAATGGCTGGGTCTTCACTTTAAACTGATTTCCAGTATCAAGTCTCTTTTTGTTTTGTATTCCATGGTGCTAGAACATACAGCAGAAATGAAAAAAAAAAAGAATAAAAATACTAATATTGTTATGACATTTAAAATATTTGAGCAGTTCTTCATAAGTTAATTATCATACAAACAATATGAAGATGTTCTGTGTATCTTCATCAATACTTCGCTGCTAAAATGCTTTGTTAACTGCTAATGCACTAAATGCCCACAAGAGAAAGCAGGAAACATCTAAAATTGACACTCTAGCATCACAATTAAAAGAATTAGAGAGGCAAGAGCAAACACATTCAAAAGCTAGCAGAAGGCAAGAAATAACTAAGATCAGAGCAGAACTGAAGGAGGTAGAGACACAAAAAACCCTCCAAAAAATCAATGAATCCAGGAGTTGGTTTTTTGAAAAGATCAACAAAATTGACAGACCGCTAGCAAGACTAATAAAGAAGAAAAGAGAGAGAAATCAAATAGATGCAATAAAAAATGATAAAGGGGATATCACCACGGACCCCACAGAAATACAAACTACCATCAGAGAATACTATAAACACCTCTACGCAAATCAACTAGAAAATCTAGAAGAAATGGATAATTTCCTGGACACTTACACTCTCCCAAGACTAAACCAGGAAGAAGTTGAATCCCTGAATAGACCAATAGCAGGCTCTGAAATTGAGGCAACAATTAATAGCCTACCCACCAAAAAAAGTCCAGGACCAGATGGATTCACAGCTGAATTCTACCAGAGGTACAAGGAGGAGCTGGTACCATTCA
>NW_016803880.1:7334970-7358927 GCF_001698545.2 Rhinopithecus bieti | reverse complement strand
GTGTGTGTATCAGATAGATAGATAGATAGATAGATAGATAGATAGATAGATAGATAGTGGATAGATAGATAATTTATCTTGCCCAAAATGACAGTTCCTTTTCTGGGGACTTTCAACAAAGAATGCCAGCAATCTCTAAAGCAGAGTTTTTTTTTTCCTTCCAGAAAATTCTTTCTCTAAGAACACTTAGTTAATTCCTTTCTTTTATATGCTAAATAAAAAACTTTGTAAATTTATTAATGTTTACCTATTTTAATACACGGATGTTTTCTTAAGATGTTTACTAGTTTCAGTGTTCTGTTTTCCTGTATAATTTCTCTTTATAAAAATAACTTGCTGTTTGTGACTAATAGGACATCTATGAGGGGGAGTTGCTATGAGAAACAGATCTTATAGGAGAACTCTCACCCCTCCAGTGACAACATCTTACATTATATGCTTTGATACTGAATTTTATGCATTTGCATGAGATAAAAATGCATTTATAATAACACATAAATTGTAAGAACTGTTTTGGAAAGATTGCTTGTATTTGTGAAATTTAGAGGATTTATGACTATTGCGTCTTTCTTTTAGAAGAGGTCCACACAAATGTGACATTCTCTCAGGTCAGAATGTAAACAAATAAAACAGTGCAACCTAAATCCGACTACTTCATTCATCTTTTAGAACCATTTTTAAAGTGTTCATTAATTCTCACTTTCTTCATTTCTGAAATGAAGTTCAATAAACTCAACAAGCACTTTATCTTCCAAAAGTGATACGTTAGAAAATTCCTCTGTTGGATTTAATTAGGTGAGATGTCTGCAAGTAGGTAATTAGTTCACTCAGCAGATGAATTCAGAAATGTTTCTCAGAAGGCAGCTTTATTATATTTTCACCTTCATGTACCAAGATGAAACATTTTCTAAAATAAAAACTACTAATGAAACAGTTCTCCTGCCACTAGTGTAATTCCAAATAAACAGCACCCCGATAAAATATATATAATCTTTTATCAGTAATTTATGCTTCAAAAAAGTATATAATACATTATTAAAAAATTTATGAAAACATATTTTTATATGGAAGATGTCAAATTTAAATAGATATTACTTGGAAATAGCAAACATATTTTACCATAAAGAAAACAACTGAACAAAGGATATTAGACATACTTGGCAAGAGTGAATTTTATCTTAGTAACATAACAGAGCTCAAGCTTTTTACTACACAATACTTTAAATAATTGCTTCCACTAGGGAATTTGACTTTCAGCATCTATTATTCAAATTACTGAACTAGATCTATGGATTCTTATTACCACATATATATTGCATTACTGAGAGATTAACTTGACCTCTCTCAAATTAACCAGTGCCAATAAGGCAACCCCAATCACATTATAACTACAGGAGCCATCTATACAATAGAGCTATATCTGATGTCTTCGTAAAATTATAAAATTTTTATGCCAGTTTTAAAATATTTATGCCAGTGAGAAAAGAAAATAATAGATTTTTGTTCCTGGGTTCCAGATTAGAGAATTGCTCAGAGAAAGAACTTGTATGATTTTCATTCCCACAATTGCATTTGAGCCTTAAGCTTTTGCTTTCTTTAAAATTTTATTAATGCCCCAAATCCTGCCGCTTTGCTACAACAGAGGATGGCCCTTTATATTTATGTGTTTAATACAGGTAATGTATATCCAGAAATATTATTTTGTACACCAAACTGCATCTACAGTTTCATGTGATGTATATCCCATATTAAATATTTATTATACTTTTATGAAGCACAGTTATACATATTTAGTTTTCATTAAATTGTAAGCAGAATCTACACAAGAATAGAAATATATTTTTACACAAGAAGAGAATAGATTTTCAATCTAAAAGAAAAGTTTCATGATGAAATAGTCGTGTTTTCTTTGTTTAAATAATTGCATCACTCTAATTACTTGACACACACACACACAAGCACACAGTTTTCAAGGATAAAAATCATTCCTTAGAATTCCCCACAGTATTGTTTTACCAAAAAAAAATCCAACTGAATATTCATACTTACCATTCACAACATCCGGGGCTTGCTTTTCTTAGTCAAAGGAGGTTTTTAAGAGTCCTTGTTCTGCATTCACAATGTTGTTGCCTAACCAAGTTTGAGAGTAACTTAATTTTGTTTTGGATTTTACATGCCTTTTCATTTAGTTACCATGTGGAAAAGGGTCTATTATAAGTATTAAAGCAACTAGAATATACAGTGTCGAGCAGTTACACTCTCAAGAGGATACTTGGGGTAGTTAGGGGAAAATTATTCTCTTCTCTATGTCTCTTCATTTCACAGATGTGAAGAGAACAGGGAATACTTCTTGGAATACAGTGTAAGCACTCATTACAATTAGAAATTAATTTGGAAATATGCACTAAAGTAAGAAGCAATTTCCTTTGTGCAGTGATTATGAATATAATCACATCATCTACCAACATATGTCACCTTTTGTTTTGAATTTTTGTACTAAGCCCTCTAGTTTGTTTTACGTAAGTGTTAATAGTAGGCAAACTTGATCCCTCGTCTTAAACAGGAATGGGAAAGTTTTACCATTAAATACAGCATTTGCAACAGTTTTCCTATGGATTATTTTTGACTAGCTATGGAGTTCATTGCTATTCCTTGTTTGCTGAAAGCTGTTATCATGAGTGAATAGCTCAATTCTGTTACTTTTTCCTGTATCTAGTTTTATAATTATTTTATTTTTTATTACTTAATCATTTTCTTTTAACCTCAAGGAAGTTCACAGATAATGCCAAAGTCCACAGATGACAGTTTGAGAACCACTGCTTAGACATCAGTTAAGATTTTTACCGAAAATTTACTTCAGTTAAGATTTTTTTTTTAATGGTAAACTTTCTTGCCTCTGGTTTATGTGAAAATATCTCTACTTGCTTTTATCCTTTAATGATGCGTTCACTGTATTCCCAATTCTAGATTTAGATATGCTTTTTGGAACTTTGTACATATTATTCCACGTACTTTTGAACTCCATTGATGTTTTTCACAAGTAAAATGTCAGTTGACTCATTTTTTTCTTGTAGAAAGCTGTCTTTTTTCTCTGAATGTTTTAAGAATTATTTCTGCATCTGTACTGGTTTTCTCTTGCTTCTGTACAAATTACTGCAAACTTAGTGGCTTAAAACAACACAAATGTATTAACTTACAGTTGTACATAAATCCACAAAGCGTGTCATTGGGCCAAAATCAAGGTCAACAGGATGGCTTTTTCTATTAAACCAAATGAAGCTTACTTGTTAATTACAGTCTTAAACATGAGTGTTTTCATTTATTTATTTGTATTTTATAAATATATAACAATATATTTATATATAACAATTTCATACAAACATAATAATGATGTATAATTTTCTTCTGTTTCTTTTTTTATTATTATCATACTTTAAGTTCTAGGTTACATGTGTACAACTTGCAGGTTTGTTACATATGTATACATGTATGTACTTGTTGTGCCGTGTTGATGTGCTGCACCCATTAACTCGTCATTTACATTAGGTATATCTTCAGTTTCTTTTAACTCCTTAGGAACTGGCATCAGGATTATATTAGTTTCATTCTCTGCTTTAAACAGCTTTTGTGGTATTGTAGTTCCTTATTTTTGAAAGATTAAACAAACCTAGCTTTAAAATTGAGAATTCTAAACTCTTTGCCACTAGAGATTTCAAATCTCCTCAGGCTTAAGTTGGAAATAAAATTCAAATAGTATATCAAACAAAAGCAAATTACCATTTTCAAATAAAATAAATGATATTTAGTAAAAACCAAAATAATTCAAAGATAACATAAATAAATTTGATGACAACTTTTTTTTTTTCAATTTTAGCATGTAAATCAAGGCTTTTGACTAACTGGTTGATATAGAGACTAGAGCTGGGGACTACAAGTCACCATTTGTAAGGCTGTGAGGTTGACATAATAGAGTATGTTTGGCAGGGAATTATCTTAACAGTAAAAGCAGTGAATTTATTGAGTTATATTTCTTTCCAGATTAGATAACAAAATCCGAAAACTAGGGGATAGCTAACCTAGTTCAAATAATGAGTTGGTACCCAAGTAGTGATTGGGGTGCTTATTAATATTTCATATTGCCTTTCTAGCAATTCTTCAGATAAACTTAATATCTCACAGCTATTTGAAGTAAAAATAAATAATTATTTTTTATTTATTAAATAAATGCTTGAGGTATTTATGCTTAGGTAATTTAATAGTGACATTCAGAACTTTTGTTCTGTTAATACATGCTAAAGTTATTTAAAATTCACTTTTTGAGTTATTAACTCATAAGACTGATTTGACTTAAAACTATATGCTAATTTGATTGATTTTATTCGATATGATTTATTGCATGTCTTAAAATATGTCTTGATTTCATTATATAATATTTTTAATATATGTGTATGTGTGAAAGCAGTGGCATTCTGTGAGGGTTGAAGATAGTCATGAAGAGATGCTGGATTTTACCAAGTGCTTTATCAGCATCTACTGAGATGACTTTATGGGATTTTTAAAAATTATTTTGTTTCTGTGGTGAACGGCATTTATTGTTTTGTGTATGTTGAACCATCCTTGCATCCCTGTAATAAAACCCACTTGACCATGGAGTATTACCTTTTATTACGTGCTTTTGGACTCAGTTTGTTAGTATTTTATTGAGGGTTTTTACATCTATGTTCATCAGGGATATTGTTCTGCAGTTCTCTTTATTTTATTGCTTCCTTGCCTTGTTTTAGTATTGGGGTGATACTGGTTTTGTATAATTTGTTAGGAAGGAATTCCTCCACCTCAACTTTTTGGAAACATTTCAGTATGTTTGGTACTAGTTTTTCTTTGTATGTCTGGTAAAATTGGGGTGATAATCCATTGGGTCTTGAACTTTTTTTTGCTGTGTTTTTTTTTATACTGATTCAATTTCATCACATATTAATGGTGTGTTCAGAATTTTATTTATTCCTGATTTAATCACGGGATGCTTTACTTTTCCAGAAATATATTTATATCCTGTGGGTTTTCTGGGTTTTGTGCATGGAGATGCTCACAGTATTCTGTGATGATCATTTTTATATCTGTGTATCAGTTGTAATGTCACCTTTATTATTTCTGATTATGCTTATTTGTATCTTGTCTCTTTTTTCTTTATCAATCCAGCTAGTAATCTTTTTCCTTTTTAATTCTGTTTAATAGTTTTACTGAATTACAAATTACATCCCAGGAAACTAAATTATTTAAGTATATAATTCAATAGTTTTTAGTATATACATAGAAATGTGCAACTATCACCAAAATGTAATTTTACGTTTTCATCACCCCAAAAAGATATTCATAATTATTGTGCTTTCCATTACTAAGCATAGGCAAATATTAATCCATTTTTGTCTTTGTATACTTGCCAATTATGAACATTAAATATAAATGGAATCATATAATATATTGACTTTGTGACTGGCTTCTTTCACTTACCATAATGTTTCCAAAGTTCATTTATATTTTGGTATATACCAGTCATCCATTCACTTTGTTGCAAAATCATGGCCAGTTTAATCAATATACCACATTTTATTTATTCATGTATTGGTTTATGTACATATGGGTGTTTTTCAAAAGTTTTGGGTATTATAAATAAAGATGTTCTGGATATTTTGTACAAGTTTTATAATAATGTATGGTTTCATATATTGCAAAATCTTCCCAGGGCTGAAATTGCTGTGTCCATAAACATCTTAGTTTAGCATTTTGAAGAATTGAAAAACTGTTTTCCAAAGAGTCTAAAGTATTCCACATTCTCACCAAAAATGTATGAGCATTCTAATTTCTCCACCATGTTATCAGCACCTTTTATTGTCTGTCTTTTCGTTATAGACATGATAGTGTATTAGAATAATATCTCGTTGTAGTATTGAGATGTATTTCCATAATTACTGATGTTAAGCATCTTTTTATGTGCTTCATGGCTATTTATATATTTTATTTAAAGAAATATTTATAAAGACTCTTTACTTGTTTTTAAGTTGGGTTGTGTATTATATTATTGTAGACTTGTAAATGTTATTTATATTTATGGATGTAATCCCTTATCTGATATCTAACTTGCAAATATTTTCAGTCATTTGCAGACTGTTCTTTTACTTTCTTTTGTTTATTTTATTTTTATGTAACAAATCCCCATGTTTCTACTTATTGACACATGGCCAGTTTTGTTTCATGTGTTTTCTTCACACCACATTAATGGGCCATTTAAAAATAATTCCCAGCCATGACATCATGTGAAATAACATTTCAAAAAACTGAGAGCACTTACAAAGTACTATTAGCACAATTTAAACAATGTTATGGTGCCTTATAAGAAGAGTTGGCCAATGAATAGAATTCACTCTGTGAACATGCTGCATTTCCCTCCATGAATGGAAGGTACAGTCACTGTCCATTGCATTCATAGCTCCATCTTAATCAGAGAAGTTCCCTCACAATCTGCTTTAGACATTCAGCCCCTCAGGAGGATAGACATTAGCTCAGATGGAAAATGCCATTTGTAATTCATTGCTCTCATATGAGTATGATGTAAATTCTTCTCCTCAGCCTTGTAAACTGCTAAGTTTTTATCATATACAAGAGTCCATGTTATCTTAACTATCTCTTAGTCTGACACAACACACTGCTAAGTGGAGACAGTGGTCCATGCCTCCATAGGTGGGAATGACAATGAATCCCCACCACCCCCAGAAAAAAAATAAAACCAAAACAAAACAGTTGAGTGTTTGGAAAACCAGAGTAATAACTCTGAGTTTTAGAGATGTACAAACTAAAGATTAGAGATTTCGTGTACTAGTCGATCTAAGTTTCCACTCTAAGCTCCTGGACTGTCTCTCCGTCTGTTTGAATACAGTCCTCAAATGCTTTCCTTTATCTACATTGAAACATTTTCCTAAGCAAATATTTGGTGCCTTTAGAAATCAGCAGCATGGTCTGCATGCTGGCTGTTGGAGATATAGGACCCAGCAGAGTGCAGGGTGGAGGATGAACAATAAACGAAATCAACCCCAAAACACTTCAAGGATTTGGAACCAACGAAGGCTCAGACAAGAGCAGCATAGGAATTGGGCGTCTGACAAATTACAGTACAAAGGTGTTAGATATAAAGAAGTCTTGAGTCTCAAAATACACATGGCAACAATTTGAAATGGGAGAAGGGACTAAAAGCAGCAGAAATATGCCATTCTGGCAAGGTATCTGGGCAGCGGGTTGTAGATAATTACCAATTAGTACAGCTATTTTGAGATGAACACTGCAAAGGTAAGAAAGTGATAGCCTAGAGCTATGAAAAGCATTACTGTCTTAGAAACTCTGCCTCAGTTTCTAGTTTATAAACATTTTGGGCCTTACTTATTCCGTGATTCTGAGCTACATTCTGGCTTCTGACTGTAGCCTGCTGAGTTTAGAATATTGTCATAATAATTCTCTCATTAAAACCTTTTTATGTAACTATCCATCTTAGCTTTTCACTTTATTGCAGGTATTAGTTCCTGTTTAATTGATTCAGTGGACATAGTCTCTCTCTACTATTAGCTACCCTGTTCTTGTCGCTTCTCCCATGCTGCTCTTTCTTCCAGTCACCATTCCCAATCGTTCCCTACACAAAAGAAAGAAGGGCAAAGTTTTAGAGCAGCGATTATAATAATAAATGCAAGAAAATTGTAATAAAGAGAAAATACTCAGTTTGGTTTATCATTCCATATATTATTTGGGAAGACCCTTAGCAAGATTGGTATATCTGCAATTTAGGCAAACTACATGAATAGATGGTGACATTTACAACTGAAGAGGGATATCGAGTATGATAGTAGTTGTAGAATAAATAAAAAATCAGGGATACTTGCTTTGCTTATTTAAGAAAATCTAACCAGATATGTAAAAAATTCTTGATTTCACATATTCCATATACAAGTATTGAATTTTGCATTTCTATAGTATCTGTTACAATAGAACTTAAGCGACACATATCTCTGGAATATATAAGTTCATATTGGAATACCCAAGCTATATTTTACAAATGGTTTTCTTTCAATCAACACAATGGCATCACCTAAGCCAGATAAAGAACAGTATTTTCACCGAGGGCCTGTTAGATGAATATTTTAAAGTTATTTTTTACCTCTTTACAAAACAAAATACATTTTCTCTTATTTAACTTACAGGGAACTTTATTTTCATGGATATTCTTCACTTCTTCTGAAATGCTTTATTGAACCAATATGTATGAGTGATTTTTTGGCTTAGGGGAAAATACTTTTCATTCAAATTCATTTTATTTTGCTACAGCTATCCAAGCAAGAGAAAAAAATATCAAGACTCTTATGATATTTAAAAGTAGATATATTTTCAATCGTAAAAGAGTAAAAATTTTAGAAACATCTAAACTTTACTAAACCTCATTATTAAAAGATTTCCAGAGTACCTGAAAGAGATCTAATCTGCCTTATATACTCCAAAAAAAAAGCTATGCACACATAACTACAAAGAACAGCATAAAAATGCTCAATTAATATTTCTTGAATGATTCAATTCGCCTTCTCAGTTTATGACATTTCTTAAAAATCCTTAAGATTGAACCACTAATTTGTCTTCCTTGTAGCCAAAACATACATTTCATTTTGGTATACTTTTATTTAAAAAATATTTATTGGAAAGCCTTGCAATGTTACCTGATTTTTAATTTCATTATGATGTGCCATTTGTCTTTACAAATAACACCTAATATTCATAAATCTGGCTAAATTTTAAAATATCTTAATACTCACATATTAATTTTTATATTTTCCAATATAATGAACTCATTCAATCTGCTGTTCACAAACCATGATTGTGTACCTCTGGCTCTCTTTCTAAGGAAGACATATGATCAGGTTTACTGCTTTGGCCCTTGAAAGGATTTTTCTTTTTTCACTAGCAGCTTTCTTCTAGGGCAGTGTTTGAGTGTGACTGTAGTGTGGCAATTTTCCACTTTCTGGTAGTACCAGCATTTTACGTATAGTATGCATAGCTATCTGTAAATCAGGACTAAAGGTTTGCTTTGTCAGTCATTCGGTCATAGAGTAGTTTCCAAAAGGCTATAAATGTAGGGTGAAGAACAGGACTCAATGTAGTAAGAGTCAGAACCAAGATAATCTAAGACTCTCAATCACAGAATTTACTTATACCTTCAAGAATGACTCTTGTATATACCACTACCATGTGGTGACCCAGTGCTACAGCCACTGTGCACATAGAGTTTGTAGAGTGATGGATCAAGATACACCCAGTACATGATGGGGAGCTCAGGTCACATGGTAACTTGGTGGGGAATGGTTAAGCCTGTATACGATTCAGTAATAAGGTAGATGCTTTTTCTAAAAATGAGATACTTATCTTCAAACAATGGCGTATCTTTTCTCTCACTGTGCTGTATTTTACCATGACAGTTGGCCAAAGCCTCCATAGAGCATGGTTATTTGCTATAGATACCTCACCAACTATTTTAGCTGTTCATGGAAACCCAGGGGCAGAGCAGCTTGCACAGCAGAAGAGAACTTTTACTTTCAGCAACACCCACAACTGGTAGCTTTTACGATACTCAGTAAATGACATGGAGTAGCATGCCCACATGAAGTGTATGTTGCCTCCCAAATTCAGAGGTCCAATTGTCATTGTGTTTCTTTCTTGTTATTGGGAGACACCAGATACAGAAAATTTATTCTTTATCTAAGAAGGAGTATCTTGATAGGCTCCATATTTCTGAAGCTCTAGAAATGTTACTGAACTTGAGAGTTTCTGGATTTTTTATATGATTTACTTTCTATCCTCTGGAATGCAGATGTCTCAAAAGATCAGAGGAGCATGATATCATTCATATGATAGACCAGCATGATTTTCCAGGTAATGGAGAGATGTTCAAAGTCCATGGAGAACAGATGGTGAAAGTGGGGAGGATAGTTGATCTATCCCTAAGTTTGGGCAATTAAGGTGTGTTCCTCCTATTGAAAGCTGAAACAAACTGCTTCTTATGTTTTTTATGAACATAGAGTCAAAAGCATTCTCCAGATCAACAGCCATATACTAGGTGTTAAAAGTTGTATGAGACCAGATGCAGTGGCTCACTCCTGTAATCCCAGCACTTTGGGAGGCTGAGGTGGGCAGATTTCTTGACCCCAGGAGTTCAAGATCAGCCTGGGCAAGAGAGCAAGACTTTGTCTCTACAAAACGCACAAAAAATTAGCCAGGCATTGTAGCATGAGCCTGTAGTCCCAGTTACCTGGGAGGTTGAGGTGAGAGGATCAACTGAGCCCAAGGTCAAGGCTCTAATGAGTTATGATTACACCACTGCACTCTACCCTGGGTGACAGAGTAAGATCCTGTCTAAAAAACAAACAAGCAAACAAACTTGCATGTTATGTATGCTTTAGTAAAGATACATTGGGACAGGCAAGTGTGATGTAAATCACCAGTTAATTTAATTAATGACATTCTGTCTTTATTCTCCAAAATTATTCTAGTGTCTGTACAGGTCAAGTAGGTGAGTTAAATGGACATGAGACAGTAATAATTAGTCTTACATCTTGCAAGTTTTTTTTTTTTTTTTTTTTTTTTTTTTCAATGGAGTCTCACTCTGTCACTCAGGCTGGAGTGCAGTGGTGCAATCTAGGCTCACTGCAATCTCCACTGCCTGGGTTCAAGCAATTCTCCTCCCTCAGCCTCCCGAGTAGTTGGGATAGCAGGCACCTGCCACCATGTCCAGTTAATTTTTGTATTTTTAGTAGAGACAGGGGTTTTGCCATGTTGGCCAAACTCCTGACCTCATGTGATTCGCCCACCTCAGCCTCCCCAAGTGCTGGGATTATAGGTGTGAACCACTGCGCCCAGCCGTCCTGCAAGTCCTGATGGACACCAGCACTTGCAATCCATCCAAGAATAAAGTATTGTTTTTGGCTTAATATTTTAGTAGGCAGGAGTATTTCTGGGGATGTCCACTTTACTTTTCTTAATATAAATGCCCTATCTGCAAAGATCAGGTGATAAAAGTTTTGTGTAGTATGTGTGTGCATGCATGTGTGTGTGTATAGCAAGTGGACCATAGTGGTATTTTGCATCTAAAGGATTTCATTTAAGCTAAGAGCCAGTACGTAGTATATTAGCATGTTTAGTTCAATGAGTTCATGCTCTCAAATCACAGTATATCAATAATTTGTGTGTCAATACACATGTGCATAATTTATAAAAATGAATTAGAATATAATGATTATTTTGAAATGCACACTCCCTGTCATTTTAAATAATAATTTCCTTATAATTTTAAAAAAAATTTATACCTCAGATTTTCTAATTGAAAGATTTTAACCATGTTATTTCTCATACAATTGACCAACAAGAGATTGTTTAAAATAGTATCTTAAACTAATAGTTATTGGGACAATTTAAATAACTTACTGGGTGCTTATGTTATACATATCTGCCAAAAACAGTATTAATTGTGTGCTTAACTTATTCCAGATATTTCACTAATGTGGGGGTTGATAATAGTGCACCAAGCAAATGAGATTCTTTCTCTTACTGCAGTTAAAAGTGCTATTAATAATATAGCCCTGGGATGAGTAAGTAGCTTTCAGCAAAATGTAAATTAATCATTGCTTCTTTCACTTGAAAAGACTTACTATTAAAAAACAACATAATGAGAAATAAGCAATGTACTTATTCTCCTAATCTCAATGAGAACCACACTTTGATTAGCAGTAGCCTAATTTACATACAATAGAAACTAGCAGTACTCTCACTATTGGTGTCAGAATTATAGTATTCGATGTAATTACAATGTGTGGGTTCCTCTGGCCCCAAGGACTTTGCTAGTGTTGTTTATTCTGCCTGTTTGTAACATCTTTTCAGTTCTATAGTTTAGTCAACTCTACTCATCTTTTGAGACCCACTTTCTCAAAGGTCCCTCTTACAACTTCAGAGACAGGATCATTCCCTTGTAATTTTGTAAGATCTCTTATCACTCACTAGCTTTCTTTACAATCATTTATCAAAGTTTATAAACATGCATTAGTTATGTAATTATGTAATTGATGTATTAGTTGCTATTATCCTCAGATGTTCCGAGGATAATAACTAATATTTATTGAACAACAATACCATGTCAAACACTGGGGTCAAATAGTTTACATGTGAATATCCCTGTCATTCTCTGTGTATGCATTTGTGTGTGTGTGTATTAATTTATGTATGCAAATGTACATACATATACTTATGGATACATATGTCTGTACGCATGAATATCAAATATATATGTGTATGTGTATGTATATATACATATACATAATCTCATTTGATACACTAACATAATTTGTAAACCTAGAGTTAACACATATTAACTCCATAAACCACCAATCTATGTCTGACCATTTATTCTCCTACCTTTGCAAATGAATGTCCTTTGGAATGGCTATTAATGGGTTTAGGGGAAGAGAATGAGGTGTCATTTAGGACCTCGCAGTACTGCAAATGTACACCTACATTAGAAAATTTAATAGTTCTCTATGTTACTATATTAAAGGAATGAAAAGTGCCACATGGTAATCTCAGTAGATTAAAACAATGAACATTCACTAAAATTTAATGCACAGTCAAAATAATAAAAATATTAAATTGGAATGGGAAAAACCTTACTTCTTTTTATAAGCTAGAAAATATATTAGCAAAAGTCTAAATTAAACATCAAATTAAGGGTCAATAGGATAAACATTTCTATTGAAGTCAGTAACAAGCAAAACATCCATTACAAACCACATTATGCATTATCATTCTGAAACTCTGAGCCAACATACAAGTAAAAGCAAAAAAAAAAAAAAGATAAATTAGGAGGACAAATTGGTTAGGAAGTAACAAATCCTTGATGTTTTCAGATGGTATTATTGTCTGAAAAATCTAAAGAATCAGCTGACAAATTGAATGTACTCATAGACAGTTTAGCAAGATCAATATATGATTTATTTAACAACTTAAGAGCTATCTTATGTGCCTGTATTATTCCATAAAGGGAGTAAAAACAATTAAGAAAATTATTTTAAATGGTACTAAATTATATCTAGCAGAATATGTGAAAAAAAAGTGTTCTGTGGGATGCCATAATAGCTAACAATTATTGTGAGCTCATTTTGTAAAATGCACTGTTTTATATTCTTTGCATAACCCTTCTTTACCCTTGCTAAATTCATATACATCAGAAAAAGAGTTTTTTTGTTGCTCAAAGTCATAAAATTCATAACAAAAAGGCACCTTGGTGGAACAGATTGAGAGAATCTAGTAAATATCAGCGGCACAAATTCCATAACTTAGCAATTCTACTTATTTTATATTCGAGAACAAGTCAAATATAGACATGAGGAGGAGGTTAATTATAAATTATTCGTAATGACCCCGAAAAGGATGATAAAATAATTAGCAAAGGGGAATACATAATTTGAGGATTGTCAATATCATGATTTTATTATCCATTAGACTTCAATGCAATAGGATGGAGTATATCATTCATACGCACTGATATTAAGAATTACTATAAAGAGATATACTATAAAGAGATACTATAGAGATAGTATAGATAGTATAGTATATCTCTATACTATTAAGAGATATACTATAAAGGAGAAAGCTATTTATTATGTGTTAAAATAATAAATGTATTGAAAACATCCTGTCACCAAGCAATGACATATCTCAGGTCACATATGCGTATATATGTAATTGTGTAGGTAGAAAAAACTCTGGAAAGAAACCAAACAGTACTATAATAATAGCTGTCTCTGGGAAACATACTAGACTGGGAAAAATTTTACCAAGCAGTACTATAATAATAACTATCTCTGGGAAGCATACTGGACTGAGAAAAATTTTAAAGGAACATTATTTCCACTTATGTAAGCTTTAAAAATAAAAATATGTATTATCAGGCCAGGTGCTGTGGCTCACACCTGTAATCACTTTGGGAGGCTAAGGCAGGTGGATCACCAGAGGTCAGGAGTTTGAGACCAGTCTGGCCAACATGGTGAAACCTGTCTCTACTAAATATACAAAAATTAGCTGGGTGTGGTGGTGAATGCCTATAATCCCAACTACTTGGGAGGCTGAGGCATGAGAACTTGAACCCAGGAGGCAAAGGTTGCAGTGAGCCGAGATCACACCACTGCACTCTCACCTGGGCAACACAACAAGACTCTGTCTCAAAACAAACAAACAAGCAAAGCATATATACATTGCATTTATAATATAAATAATTAAAATGCCTCTATTATATAAGGCATTCACTTTCTTATGACATTAATTAATGTCATAAGAAAAAGTCTTTTTATATCTATGAAGATAATTTTGACTGAATTAATGACATGTTTTATAAAAACAAAATTTCAAGCATGTAGTAAAAAAATTGAAGTCTAATTAAACTTAAAACAAGAAAAAATATGAATGAAACTGTAGTGAAGTAAAACAAAACAGAAGAAAAAGCAACCCACCCCTCATCTCTTTACCTCCAAGTCTTCAATTACAGATACTTTTATAGCCTGGTTAATATAAACATTTAAATAAAGAAAAAATTTATGCTCTCTAAACAGATATTAAGTATACAAGAAGTTATAAATTACTTCTGAAAGCTAATATCAGTAGCTAAAACTTTTAAGAATAATATAACAAAATGAATACATTATTTCTTTTGTCAAAATATATGCAAAACATATCATCAAACCTAGGTTAATATATATTTATAGAATAATCTGTCTGGCAAGTGGTATGTATTCCAGGAATGAAAAGATGCTTTACTATGAGAACATCTGTAAATAAGACAACTCATTAATTAATTAGGTGAGGTTAAGCCCATTTACAGGTGTGATAGCCCCAGTTTCAGGCAGGTGCTAGAAACTGAACTAGTGAACACAGTTACCTAGTTTCAGACACTGCTTGCTGCTGATCAGAGATATCTATATGTGGCCAGGATTCTTTTTTATATGCCGGAGGTTTCATAGGAATAAATTTGTAGACTGTGGTTCTCGATAAATGGCACTACCAAGCAGAAACTGATAATTCTGGAAAACAGGATACATAATAAGAATGAATCAATATTTGCATACATTCTTTCATGATCAGAAATTCTTGTTGTCTACCTAAACGTCATGGGTTAATCTACCCAGACTCATATTTTCTTTTTTTTAGCTCATAATTCGTTGATACACCAACACAGAAGTTAATTATTGAGAGAAAAGTTCTAGCACCACTTGAATTCATAAATAGTGCAATCTGGAAAACATAAAATGCAAATATTAAATCATGAAATAGAGTAAAAGAGCAAAATAATTACTTACATAATAGGTAAGATGGATTCAAAATTCATAGCCATTTAGAAAGGTTTTGGATGCATCATTTATTTGTGATTCCTTCTCAGTTAGCTTTAGTGTGCTCATAACATACTGGAAAACCTTACATAAGTGGTAGAAGTCATGGTCCTCACAGTCCTCATTCTGCTGAAGCTGGGATCTTATTAAAGCATTAACTTGAAAGAAACAAATAATTATTTTCCATTATTTTATGGTAACAACAATGAAACTTTCACTTATAATTTTAAATTTGACTCGACTTTAAGGTACTCATCTTTTACTGTTAATATAAAGTATGTTAAACACACAGTAAAACTGTGTACATTTTACTTTGCATAAATAAAATTTATGTTTTTTAACCTATGTGAAAAAATATAATGTAAATTTCTTAGCAGAATATACATATCTAATTTTAGCTACATGAGGTATTTTATCGTAACTTCTTGCGGAATTTCAAAATTGTATAAAAAAAGAATGAATGTTTGAGCAATGGATTATATAATATGTTATTTTCATCTCCAAGTGATTCTGATAAAACATTACTATCAATTTTAAAATACTGAGCTTGATTGGGTGTGGTGGCTTATATCTGTAATCCCAGCACTTTGGGAGGCCACGATGGGCAGATCACTTGAGATCAGAAGTTTGAGACCAGCCTGGCCAATGTGATGAAAACACACCTCTACTAAAAATACAAAAATTAGCTGGGTGTGGTGGCTCACACCTGTAATCCCAGCTAGTAGGGAAGGTGAGGCAGGAGAATTGCTTGAACCCGGGAGGTGGAGGCTGCAGTGAGTCAAGATAGTGCCACTGCACTCAAGTCTAACCAACAGAGTGAGACTCGGTCTCAAATAAATAAATAAATAAATACATGCATATGAAAACATTGAGTTTTGCCACTAACATATGTTTACTTGTACATGTCATTTCTCAATACTGTTTTAACAATATAAAAAGATACAAGTATTAAAGTTTAAAATACTGAGATAAATGTACGATTTTAAATGTTTTATTTTCACAAATTAAATGTAATGTTGTGATCATATATTCAAATTCATCTTTAAAACACTTAGTTTAGGATGATAATATAATTATTTGTGAAAGTGATTTTCATTTCAGTGTATTTCAAAATTTTGTTCTGATTACAACTAAAAAATATATTCCAAGGACACTTGAATATAAATGGAACAAAAGCTTCTTTGGTGGTGCTTGCTTAAATGGTCTCATTCATTCTCCATTTCCAACTTCGAGCTATGAAAACAATTTTAAAATCAAAGTTAGTAAATTTCCATTTCTCCAGTGTCAAATATTACTCAAAGTCTTATTTAATATATTTCATTTATCAAATTAGAAAATACTATTTTACAATATTGTAAATGTTGAGACATGAATACGTCTATAGTTGACTGACTTTCTAAGTTTTACCGTTTTTTTTGTGTGTGTACAGCCAGTAAATGTCTGTGTATGATAATTTAATCTAATTCTCCATGTTATTATTTAGTCATTAAAATAGTCTACCATTTAAATATTTTTCAAACAAAATGACAATGTCTATGTCTTTTCTTTTAACATGCACACAAAAAAGACCAGTGACTTGTAGTAGTCTGAAAGTAATGCATTTCAGACACCTGATAGGGAGTGAATCTTGTTTTCCTAACTGTAGCTCTTTCATTTTACCTTTGGTAACTCCCTAACATCTAACACATGTGATAACCTAACGTACAAATAGTGAGTGTGACAGTGTCAATTCATGCTCTGAATATTAATGATACTTAATATTATTTAAAAAATAACTTAAAAATTGTAAATTCTAATATTTCCTTCAAAAAACCAACAAAAGTTGTTGGGAAGAATGTTTCCCAGTAGTAAACATTGGATACTTCTAGGTAGTAATATTTTGTTGGTTGGTGTGCTCTTTCTTTTATTGTAGAGTTATTGCCTAACATTTTAGGACTAGTGTAATGCTTTTGTAATTAAAAATATGCAATCTCTTAAACATGAACTTGGCTTTTATTATGAGAATATTGCTGAAAGATTCAGTACATTCAATAGATTTTAAAAGATTTTAATTTCATTTCATTTAAATTTCACTCTGCAAAGTAATGTAAACTATTATATTTATTTAAAAATAATATGATTAGAAAAAAATGCTGAACTGCAAAAGATTATTATTGCTGGAGGTTTTTTATTTATTATTCTTTGTTACAAATACATGGAAAAGTCATTGGTACTGACAGGACTAAAATTGAAAACCAAGTCCCCACTGAGTTGGCTTTTATAGAATGTAACTGTTGAAAGTTCTTTCCACTTCAACTTCCCTGATTCCCTACCTTTATTTCCAAGTGGTGAAAATTATTTTAAATAGGCTCCAAACACATTGATGAGTGAATCAATAATCTATAACAAAGGAATGTGAAGTATATTGAACGAACCATATATACACAAGTAGTAAACATGAATGTACAAAGGGCAACATGAACGTTGTAAACAGCCAATTATTAAATTTATTATGTAAACTGTTTTAAACAAAATAATAAATACCAAGTTTAGCCGAAGTGAAGATGTCATTATTTCTATTTCAAAAAACCTAACATAATAAAATACCTCCAATTTCTGGCTTAATATGCCATAGTATTTTTTCCCAAATTTATATGTTATATTTTTGTAAAGTAGTAAGAGCTGTGGGACCAGTAGAGAATTAAGTAAATTCACAAACTAACTTCAGTAGACTGACACTTCATTAGGGAAATGGCTTGACTCTTAACTCAAGGACAACATTGCTCAAAATGTATTCAGTAAATTGACAGCATCAGAGTTCAGGAACATAATTTAACTTAACAATTTTTGTATCTTCTCTCAGACCTAATGAATTGGAATTTCAGAGGGTTCAAGGCCTAGAAATCTGGATTTTTAATAAATTCCTTAAATGATTCTAATGATAACCTTAACTGAGTTGTGATTTTGAGTTTTGTTGAATCACTGTACCTCTTATCCCCATATTTTAACTAATCTCGTCTTAAGAATTAAGAAGACATTCTATTTACATTTCCTGGTGGTCAGGAATTTGGTACCGTATTAAAGCATCTTTTTGTTGATTAGAGTACTTGTAGGATTTAATTAGCTGACATTTAATTTAAAGTAGCGCTTTCCTCCATTGTTTACTACAAATATCTTCAAATGCTTGCAAATGTCTGCAAGTTAACAGAATAAGTTATCTCCAGTTGCTGTTGAATTCAATGTGTTTTATTACCTGCCACCAAATTAACAATCTTAAATCCTTATTTTCTTTCTTTCCTCCCATAAACTTGAATAATATTTCATCCTTCTAATTCTCTATTTCAAGGTCTTCCATATTCAGGATTCATTTACCCAAAGTTAACCTCATTATTTATAATATAAATCACCTTATGTAAGCAGGTTAGTCTGTTTCATTATTTTGGCACACACCTTCTCAAATTTAAAACATTTTCCCCCCTTTACGTTGTTCCTTTGTTTTCTATCCTGGTTAAAATTGTAATTAAATTAAAAACAATAGTTCTCCCATTTGCTTTTTAGTTACTTTTTAAAAATCCAGTTTGCCTTTATTTATATATCCACTTCATACTCGTGACCTATTAATGTGGCTGTGTTGAGATTCTCTTTTGGTTCGAACATCTAAGAATCCTTTTGACTGCTTCAGAACAATTTTTCCTATTATTTTTGGTAAGTGTATAATTTATACTATTCAATTTTCCACTTAAATTTATATTAGATATGTTTTAGTTATAATTGACTCATAAGTATGAATCAATGATAATACCATCAGCACAATAATAAGTATTGGATCCATAACATGTGGCAATCACTTGCATTGATTTTTACCTACATTATATTATTTAATCATAATGACATTCTATTTTCTTCTTTTTTTTTTTAGACAAGGTCTTGCCCTCTTGCCCAGGCCAAAAAATAGTATTATGCAAGAGCGTTTTTTAGAAAGAAATTAAGGACTCCAGGCTTGCTAAAAATTAAAATTATTATATTTAAAGAGTTTATTATCTCAAGGGATGCACTTTCTATTTTGGGTCTGAATCATATCTTATTTAACATATATTCAGTAGTTTTATCACATCGATTAAGAAAATAGAACAAATCAGAGAAACATATTGCTTAACACTGTTTTAAATGGAAAAAAAAAAAAAAAGAACCAAAACCACAGAGTTCTGCCTATTAAGAAAACAAAAAACAAAACTCAAAAAACCAAAACACAAAGTTGTCCCTTTGAAAATAGGGATATATCTTCTTCAGACACTATTTTTAGTAAGTCTAATAGGTGTACTTTAAGCAATTCATTCTTTTTAAAATTAAACAAACACAATAATTATTAATTTCAATAATAATCAATAATTAAATATAATTAAATAAAATAAAAATATTTTCTAAGTACTCATATAGTCTAATATATGAATTTTATAATTCTTGCTCATAAGTAGACATTTATCAGAAAAAATTTATCAGAATTGCAGCAAAGTAGTTTTGAAATAAAGTATATGAAGCAATGACATTTTGCTCCATCGTCAGTAAAATGATCATAAAGGATAAAGCAGTTTATTAGGAATTGAAAACTATGTCGAATTTGTAAAAAGAAGAGGGATAGCATCACATACTAAAAAAGAAGAGGGATAGCATCACATACTAAAAACTCAGTGACACAAAACTGCAGAAAAGTTTGGGACTTTTGGGATACCAAAAGATTTGGGAGGATAAAATCTGATAAGGAAGCAGAATTATGAGAGATAAAGCGAGGCCACTCATTTGTTCGGTAATCCTTTCCTTTATTCTAAAAATCATGGATTAGTACTTTCTAGGTGCCAAGTAGTTTGGTAGGAATTAAGAATGAACAAGCAAGCCACCTACTCCTGGACTTTTCTTTGTTAGAAAGTTCTGGTATTTATTTTATGATTATAATTTACTTCTGATTAAAATACCTTACTAGTTAGGAGTTGGTTTAGGTTTTCTCTTTCTTCATGAAATAGAAATTACATATTGTCTGTTTTTAGGAATTTGTCCATTTCTTCTTAGTTATCCTTATCCAATTTGTTGGTGTGTAATTATTTATAGCAGTGCCTTATGATACTTGTTATTTCTGTGGCATGAGTTGTAATGTCTCCTCTTTCATTTCTGATTTTGTTTCTTTTTTTCTTAGTCTAGACAACAACCCTGTATTGTACATTTAAAAATGTGTTAAGGAGTTCACCTCATGTTAAATGTTCTTGCCACAATTAATACAATTTTAAATGAAACATACAAATTTAAAAAGGAAGAAAGCATAGGTGAACCTAGCAACTAATCAAATCTGTATTTGTAGCAGTGATAAAATGATCAAAATAATGACTGCCGACAAAAGTTGCAAAGGATAAATTAACTAGATTTAGTGATTGATTGAGGCAGTGGCTAGAGGTGCCATATGCTTGGTGTACACAAGGAACATCAGGAAGACTAGGTTGCTTGGAGCTAAGAAAGCAAAGCAAGGGCAGTGGGAGAGGATATCAAAGAGGGTCGCTTATAGAACTTATAAGTTATTAATAAGTTATATTAAGTATGTAATATATTATTTTCATTTCTAAAGTAATGTCTTATAAGTTAATAATTTAATAATATATTATTTTCATTTCTAGATTATAATAATATGGCATCTCCATAGACGTCAACACATTGTGATTTAAATTTCCCTCATGATTAGTGCTGTAGATTATTTTTTATATTACCTGTTGATCACTTGTATGTCTTCTATTAAGAAATGTCTACTGAGATGCTTTGCTCATTTTTAATTGGGTTATTTGTTTTCTCACTATTGAGTTGTTTGCATACATTATATGTTTTGGATACTAACCCCTTATTGAATGTATGGTTTGAAATTATTTTCTCCTAATCCAATGAAATTATTTTATCCTAATCCAAAGGCTTTCTCTTTACTCTGCTCATCATTTCCTTTGCTGTGAAGAAGCATTTTAGTCTGATACAATCCCATTTGTCTATTTTGCAATTGTTGCCTGAACTTTTGGGGTGAAATTCAAAATATTTACTACCCAAACTAACGTCATGGAGCTTTCCCCTACGTTTTCTTCTAGGAATTTTATAATTTAAGATCTTATGTTCAAGTCTTTACTTAGTTTGAAATTTTTTGAATGTAAGGTATTGGTGAAAGGTCCATTTGTCTGCATGTGTATATCAAGTT
The DNA here is from genome assembly GCF_001698545.2 of Rhinopithecus bieti. Lineage (NCBI taxonomy): Eukaryota > Metazoa > Chordata > Mammalia > Primates > Cercopithecidae > Rhinopithecus > Rhinopithecus bieti. The sequence continues at coordinate 7,337,276 of NW_016803880.1, read as the reverse complement.
TTCCCAACATCGTTTATTGAAGAGACTATCCTTTCTCCATTGTGTGTTCTTGGCATCTTTGGTGAAAATCATTTTGATGGTGTATGCATGTTTGAATTTCAGCCCCTTATTCTGTTCCCTGGGTCAATGTATCTTGCTTTTATGCCAGTACCATACTATCTTGATTTCTATAGCTTTATCATATACTTTACATTGAATTAGTGTGATGCTGCCAGGTTTGCTCCTTTGCTCAAAATTATTTAGCTGTTCATGGTCTTTCGTACTTCCATATTAATTTAATCTTTTTTTCTATTTCTATGAAAAATATAATTGGAATTTTGATAGAAATTAAACTGAATCTGTAAATCACTTTGAATAGTATGGAAAATTTAAAATTATTTTTTTCAATACATGAATATGGGATATCTTTCCATTGATTTCTGTCTTATTCAATTACTTTTACCAATGTTTTATAATTTTCTGTGAGGATGTTTTATCTTTTTAAGTTTGTTCTTATTTTATTTGTGTAGCTATTGCAGATGGGATTGATTTTTGATTATTTGTTGTGATAGATCACTTTTAATGTATAGCTGCTGGGTATTTTTACATCTGTATTCATCAGGGATATTGGACTGCAATTTTCTTTTCTTTTGGTGTATTTGACTAACTTTGGTCTCAAGGTAATGCTCGTGTTGAAAATGCATTGGAAGTGTAATTTTCATTTAGATTTTTTGGAAGTTTCTGAGGATTTGTATCGGTTCCTGAAATATTTGGTAGAATACAGCGTGAAGCTGTAAGGTTCTAGGCTTTTCTTTGATGGAATAATTGTTACTGATTCAATTTCCTTAGCCGTTATTCAGTCTTACTGAATAATTTGTTCAAATGTTCTATTTCTTCATGATTCATTCTTGACAAGTTTTATGTTTTCAAAATATATCAATGTTTTAGGTTCTACAATTTGTTGGCATATAATTGTTTATAGTAGTCTCTCATGATCCTTTGTATGTCTGTAATATCACTTGTAATGTCTTCATCTTTCATGATTTATTTAAATCTTCTCTTGTTTTTTTTCTTAGCTAGTCTAGAGATTTATTTTATCTTTTCAAAAAATAACTCTTTGATTTATTGATATTTTGTGTTGTTTTCCTAGTCTCTATTTTATTTATTGCTTCACTTCTTTATTATTTTCCTCCTTATACCAATGTTGGGCTTAGTTTGTTCTTTTTTCTGTAATTCTGTGATGTGTAACAATAGGTTGTCTGAGCTCTTCTTTTTTGGTGGTGCTTTTTATTGCAATTAACTTCCCTCTTACAACTCCTTTCATTGTATGCCATACATTTTTTTCTATGCTGTGTTTCTATTTTCATTTGTAGGAAGATATTTTTAAGGCTTCTTTTAATGTTTTCTTATTCCATTGCTTGTTCAGGAGCATGTTGTTTAATTTTCACATATTTGTGAATTTTCTCCCATCATTGATTTTAATTTTATACCGTTTTATCAGAAAAGATACTGGGTGTGATTAAAGTTTTCTTAAATGTGTTAAGACTTACTTTGTCACTTAACATATGATCTATCCTGGAGATGTCCAGTGTACTTGAGAAGAATTCCATTTGAATGGAATGCTCTGTATATTTTTGTTAAATTTATTTAGTCTAAATTGTAGTTTGGTGTTTCTTTATTGATTTTCTGATTAGATGTTCTGGTTGATTGTTTAAAGTAGGATATTGGAACTTCCCAATATAACTGTGCTGCAGTCTATCTCTTCCTTTAGATCTATGAATATTTGCTTTACATATTTATGTGCTTTAATATAGTTTCAGACAATATTATTTGGGGCATGTGTGAAAGTGCATATTTCTGAATGTGTTTTAATATGGAAAGATATATTAGAATCTGTCTTTTTCACCGTGACTTTCTTTTTGTCTCTGGATTATTTTTACAAACTAAATATTCCCTTGTCTCTAAGGGCTTACAGTATGATCTATGACATTCAGTACCCTGGAGTGCACCACAATATTTCATTGCCCTGTGGGGTAACATAAAGGAGAATAGAGAAATATAATGAAAAATAATGTATAACAAATCTAATACTATCTGTGCTTCACTTGATTCTATAACTACAGAAATATGGGAGTTCAACTTATAAACTGCAAATGCAGTTTAATAAATTATCCTTTTACCTTATAATTTTCCGTATTGGTTGATTTGAGTCTCTTTAGTTGCGTTTAATCTCTTTGCAAATATCCATCTTTTCAGTTTAAATGTCTTTTGCCTGGGGAATCCAAGTAATGATTATAAACTGTTTTTTTTTCTTTTTTTTTTTTTTT
>NW_016803880.1:7321228-7334679 GCF_001698545.2 Rhinopithecus bieti | reverse complement strand
TTTTTCTTTTTTTTTTTTTTTCATAAAAGAGATGATAGAAAAGCTCTCGTTACACATTAAACTCTTCAGTTTTGACTCAGTCATACTGTAGGGAAAACACTGAGGGGAGCGAATCTGAGTTTATCCAAAGGAAAAGTGATTTTTTTTGTCTGAAATTTTCTTACAGTGATAAAATGTATATGATTATAGAAAGTGTTCTTCTGTCCTTTTGAAGTTGGCAGCATTTCAAGTTCACATTAAAAAACAAGGCCTTCAGAAGAAAGGAAGACTTTACGTGGTGAAAACTCACACAACATGAAAACACTAAATTATTTCAAGGCTGTAAATCTGTGAACCTGTAACTCTAAAACAGTACTGTTAAGTTACCACTTGTGGAAACTGTTTGAATATTACTAAGGAGTCAATACACTATTAGTTGTTTTGATGACAACGTATTTAGTAATATGTAAAATATTCAAGTCCTCATCGACTTCCTAATGAAGCATCTATAAAAAGCTGTGTGTATTAGTAATAAATGATGATCAGTGAGAATATGATACTCATGAATTACTTGGCAAAAAAGCACAGAAAAGAGCTATAGACTAGTCTGAGCAGAAACTATGGAAGGAGAGATTTCTGTTTTTATGGCCCATTTTGAAGCTTCTACAGTGGGTTTAAACATTCTCTTGGTATGGAACTGTTTTAGGAAGATTTGAAAGTGTAATGGTTTATTATATTTATCCAAAGTGAATTCAAGACCATTTATTAAAAATTTTCTTGTCTTTTGAGCTATTTCCAAAGGGATGCAGTTTTTAAAAGACTAAGCAGGTTGGAGTTGTAAATGAAATGCTTGATGAAAGATTATTATTAACCTTGCCTTTGAAATTGATGGAGAAGTGATATGATGTTTGAGCCCTAATCACTGAGCTAATAATTCACTTTTAATCTAAATCAGATGCTTAATATTTTGTATAATTGTGATCACTGAGGTTATTTTCATTGAACTGCTACCATTCCACCCTTTCCTACACTAAATTTCTGAGCCCAAGATCTTCTGTGGATCTTAATTTAAGAAACAGGTTTTACAGGCTGGGCGCAATGGCACACACCTGCAATCCCAGCACTTTGGGAGGTCGAGGCGGGTGGATCATGAGGTCAGGATTTCAAGACCAGCCTGGCCAAGATGGTGAAACCCCATCTGTACTAAAAATACAAAAAAGTTAACTGGGTGTGGTGGCATGTGCCTGTTATCCCAGCTAATCAGGAGGCTGAAGCAGAGAATTGCTTAAACCTAGTGGGGAGTGGAGGTTGCAGTGAGCCGAGACTGTGCCGCTGCACTCCAGCCTGGGTGACAGAGACTCCATCTCAAAAAAAAAAAAAAAAAAAAAAAAAGAACAGGTTTTGCAGTGTCTGCTTCTGTTGATTTCGTTCTTTCCTGTTTACCTGCTTAGTACTCAATGTCTAGTTTGTATATTGTGCTATGGTTATCCCCAAGTTGCTGGAATATTGAATATTGACCTTCAATGGCAGCCTGTCAATGAATTCCTGTTGTTCATTAATAAGACTCATAACCCTCGATGCCATTCTGCCTAGACTTCAGACTATGGGCTTCAGCATGCATCCCTGAATGTTGTTTCCTGCCTAGATGTTGGTATCTGTTGTTAAATCATCTCAGGCCTCAGAGGTTCCTCTCTCTGACGGTGATAAGAAAAATGATGCAACCTTCAGACTAGTTAATATTCTTTATTTGGTTTCCAGCTAGATTCAGTCAACTGCCTCTTGTAGTTAATAAAGCTCTCCTCATTGCCTCTCCTGCCTCATTTTAGTACCTATTTTAGCTGAGGTAACCTGCAGTATCTAGTTGCCTAACCTTGACACTTAAAAAAAAAAGAATCCAGTAATATAATGTGATGTTTTAGAGAGATGCAAAATCACTTGATTTTAAAAGTATCTAGAGATTAATGAATACATAAATTAATTAATAATTGAATGTCATATTATTGCCATAAAATATGTAATGAAAACACGTGAAGTCTCATTAAATACATTTAACATTTCACAGTTCTCATATTTGCAAGATATACAAATATGATTTTACTGATTTAAAAGAGCAAAGAACAATTCTTTGACAGGTTCTTAGCTTAGCTTTCCAAAACTAAACTTCATGCACAAAAGATCACATCCATACAGACACACACATTTCTGTGTTCATACTCAAAGTAATAGATTTCTCTCTATATAGACATATATACACTTTTATACACATACACAAATATATCCTCTCATTAAATCTCAGAAATAAAATTATTTCTATCATATTAGATATAAAATACTGATTTTAGGTAACATTTGGTGTTCATGAGGAATAACCAAAATAAAGTGACCTATAAAAGTTCCCTAATATTAAGAGAAAATCTACATGCATTAATTTATTGTTTCTTTCAACAATATATTTAAATAAATCATCATGACATTCTGCTGTACAAATGGGATACTGACAAAGATTATCAATTGTATTAATCCCAGGAGATAACTTTCTGTACAAAGGTTGAGTGTGAGGGGTACAGACCAGTCTTCTCCTCAAGTCCTCCACAAGACACCACTGCTGCAGCTAACACTACTCTCATTGTGAAGACGTGGAAGTCCTTCTAGAAACTCCACTTCACATTCTTAGGAGGTATCTATATCTGTTTGGCCTTTCAAACTGTTCAATCTAAAGCCCTGTGTGTGTCAGCCCACCGGGTAGAGGTTAGCCCTACTATAATCTCTATAGGAATGAATAAACCTAAGGACATTTTGCCAGGCTTACCTTCGTACTAACAGATTTCAGCAGCAGGTCTCCCTGAGTTATATTTCTACCTATGGTATAGCTTAGAAATACATACATGTGGCCGGGCGCAGTGGCTCAAGCCTGTAATCCCAGCACTTTGGGAGGACGAGATGGGCGGATCACGCGGTCAGGAGATCGAGACCATCCTGGCTAACATGGTGAAACCCCGTCTCTACTAAAATACAAAAAACTAGCCGGGCGAGGTGGCGGGCGCCCGTAGTCCCAGCTACTCGGGAGGCTGAGGCAGGAGAATGGTGTAAACCCGGGAGGCGGAGCTTGCAGTGAGCTGAGATCCGGCCATGCACTCCAGCCGGGGCGACAGAGTGAGACACCGTCTCAAAAAAAAAAAAAAAAAGAAAGAAATACATACATGTATATAAACGCCCACACAAATGCATATAAGAAAAGTTACCTCTTCAGCCTTGAGATAGTGTATTTGTCAAAGTAAACTTCTTGGTAAATGGAATAAATGAACTTTAATATATAAGATCTGTACATTCAGGAGATACTATAAAATGACTTAAAATCAGCATTTAATCTGTTATTTGAAAATATTTTCCAGATTTATTGTTTACAAATAACCTAAGAAGAATGTGTTTATGATGAGCATTGGTTTCCTTTTGTTGCTATACTCACAAATGCATACTCACAAATTTAGTAACATATATCAATAAAAAATTTATTATCTTAAAGTGCTGGAGGTCTGAAGTCCAAAATTACTGAGCTAACTTCAAGAAGCCGGCAGGACTGTTTGCTTCTGCAGGTGCTGAAGAGACAGTATGTCTCCAAGCTTTTCCAGCTTCTAGTGGCATCTGCAGTCTTTGGTTTGTCATCCCTCCACGAATGGGCATCACTTGGCTTCAGTTATCACATCACCTTCCCCACTGATTCCTCATGTGCCCCTCTTATAAGTACCATTGTGATGCTTAGGACCAATGTTGATAATTCACAAAAACCTTCCAATCTTGAGATCCTTAACTTAATCATACATGTAAACTTCCTTTTGCCACAGAAGGTAACATTCACAGGTTTTGGTAATTAAGACATGCACATATTTGGAAGACATTATTCTGCTTACCACTTGGTGGCCGTATAATGTATACAATTATAAAACACATGAAAGTCAATTTTTTGTAAATGTATGAATTTATTTCTAGACCCTTTCTCTTATTTCATTGGTTGATGTGTCGCTTATACATAATCTGTACACTTCTATGTAAATTACGTTTATGTATCAATGTACATTTCTGTATAAATTATGCATACATATACATTTATTTATACAACCATTATGTAAGTAATTATAATTTACATGAAATGATAGAATTAAACTGAACATAACTAAAATAAAATAATTTCAATATAAATCCATATACTATTAATATCTGAGGAAACAAATATGTAATTTTGGATTATCAATGTTGACCTAGTAAAATCTTAAAAGTGTGATCCTGTATTACATCAAAATGTTAAAAATGAGAAATAATGGTATAATATTGATAATTTATCTAAATGATACTAGTATCAGGTAATTCCTGATTATTATACATATTAATATTACTTAAAAGCAGACTCATGTACACATATTGTCTAAATGTCAGCTATGCAATAAACCTATTAGCTATTTTCAAGTGATTAAGCTAAGGTTTCAAAACTTTGAAAATATAATAATACAAATAATTATGAATCTAATGCTAGAATTAATGTCCCTTTGTTCAGTACTACATCTGATGTGAGATAGTCCCACAACCCTTAATACTAAACTTAGCAACTAGGACTTTGATATGTAGCTTCTTATAAGATAATTTTGAAAAAATGAGACTGGAAGGAGAATGAGATGAAGATAAGGTAAATCTCGACAGCTTTATTGAAAATCAATTTTCTGTAAATTTGTGGATTTATGTATGAACTCTAGATCCTGGTCCATTTGTTGATGCATATGTTTTCATGCCAATACCATGCTGTTTTGACTACTGTAATTTTGTAGTTGATTTTGATATCAGGTAGTATCATGCCTCCAGCTTTATTCTATAGCTCAAAATTGGTTTGGCTATTTGGGGTCTTTAATGGTTCCAAGCAAATTTAATCATTGTTTTTCTCATTTTTGTGAAAAATGACAATGGAATATTGATAGGGATTGCATTGAATCTATAGATTGTTTTGGGTAGTTTGAACATTTTTACAATATTAATTCTTCCAATCCATGAACACAAGCTACCTTTCTACTTACGTGTTTCTTTAATTTCTTTCATTATTGTTTTGCAGTTTTTAATATACAGATTCTCCACTTCCTTGATTAAATTTGACCCTGAATATTTTATTTATTTTTTATTTGGGAATGCTTTCTTAATTATTTTTTCCAATAATTTGTGGTTGTGTATAGAACTGCTACTGATTTTTATATGCTGATTTTATATACTATCACTTTAGTGCCTTTGTTTATAAGTTCTAAATACCTTTGACCCAGTGATCCCATTACTGTGNTTAAAAAGTCATGAAAAGACCTCACTGAAATTAAAAACTTTTCAAAGCTTATGTGAAGCTACAGACTCGGAAAAAATATTTGCAAACCACATATCCAACAAAGGAGTACTACCTAGGATACAGAAATATTTTTAAAAACTCAACAACTAAAAAAAATCATTAGAAAATGGGCAAAAACTTCAGCCATTGTGGAAGACAGTGTGGCAATTCCTCAAGGATCTATTACTAGAAATACTATTTGACCCAGCCACCCCAGTACTGGGTATATACCCAAAGGATTATAAATCATGCTGCCATAAAGGCACATGCACATGTATGTTTACTGAGGCACTATTCACAATAGCAAAGACTTGGAACCAACCCAAATGTCCATCAATGATAGACTGGATTAAGAAAATGTGGCACATATATACCATGAAATACTATGCAGCCATAAAAAAAGATGAGTTCATGTCCTTTGTGGCGACATGGATGAAGCTGGAAACCAGCATTCTGAGCAAACTATCGCAAGGACAGAAAACCAAACACCACATGTTCTCACTCATAGGTGGGAATTGAACAATGAGAACACTTGGACACAGGGCGCGGAACATCACACACCGGGGCCTGTTGTTAGGTAGGGGAAGTGGGGAGGGATAGCCGTAAGAGAAATACCTAATGTAAACGACAAGTTAGTGGGTGCAGCACACCAACATGGCACATGTATACATATGTAACAAACCTGCATGTTGTGCATATATACCCTAGAACTTAAAGTATAATAATAAAATAAATAAATAAAATAAAATGTCAAAAAATGGTTTTTTTGGTTGAGTACTTAGAGTTTTTATGCTAGATTGTCAAAAAAATAAAACCCCAAAAAAATCAATTTTCCTTTTCTCTTAGGATGCCTTTCATTTCTTTCTCTTGCTCAATTGTTCTAAGACTTTCAGTACTATATTGAAAACAAATAGTGAGAATGGGCAACCATGTTTTTTTCCTGATCTTAGAGAAAACTCTTTCAGCTTTTCACGTTTGAATATGATGTTGACTCTGGGCTTTTCATATATGGACTTTATTGTGCTTTGATACATTCATTCTATACATATTCTGTTGAGAGTTTTATCGTGAAAAGATATTGACTTTTGACAATTGATTTTCTGCATCTATTGATGTGATCATACTAATTTTCAATAAAAGTGCCAAAATATTCAATGGAGAAAGGACAAGCATTAAAAAAATGGTGTTTGGAAACTATATATACACAGGTAGGAGAATTAATTGGATCTTTATCCCATATAGTATCCAAAAATAAACTCAAAATCAATTAAAGACAAATATAAGACATGAAATTATAAAACTTCCAGAATAAAACAAATGGAGAAAGCTTCACAATATTGGTCTGGGAAATGATACTTTGGATTTGACTCAAGAAGCTCATGCGAGAAATGCAAAAATAGTCAAATGTGAATACATCAAATTAAAAGCTTCCAAACAGCAAAAGAAACAATCAACAGACTAAAGACACAACTCATAGAGTGGGAGAAAATATTCATAAGCCACACATTCAACAAAAAGTTATTATCCAAAATATATAAGGAATACAAGCAACTCAATATCAAAAAATAACATATAAACTAATTAAAACGTGGGCAAATTTTAAAGGACATACAAACTGCCAAGTTCATGAAAAAAATGCTTGATATCACTAAGCATTAGGGAAATACAAATTAAAACCACAATGAAATATAATCACACAGGTGTGTGTGATTAGCATGACTTTTATAAAAAAGATAAAGAGTTTCAGTGAAGATGTGGAAAAAAGGGAACCCTTGTACATTGTTAGTAGCCATTACAAAATTCCTGCATGGAATTATATTGTGTCTAGACCAGCAGTTTTTAAAATGAAATAGAAACGAATAAAATTTTAAAAAAAGAAGAAATAAAGGTAAAAATAATTTTGTGAATATACACACATACACATCCGTACTGTATAGAAGTGTTAAAACTACTGTTCATTGTGGATTGCATTCAAAAGTATAAATCCCATTGACCTAAATGATACCATTAAAGCTTTTACCATTAAAGCTTTTACCACAACATAAAGACCCTTCATAAACAAGCATTGGAACAAAGATTCAGCATTATCTCTTGCAACTCTGCTTCCTTGTATGGTCCCAAAGTCTTGACCTATTCACAACTTCTTAGAATCATTATGATTTATAGGTCATTCCAGTTTCTCTTTAATATCTTAACACAGAACATGAGATAATTTATAGATTCCAATTAAGATAATTTGGTATAATTAATATATTTAAATTAACATCATTTACAGACTTTGATAATCTTTCGAGATAATATTCTATGCCAGTGGTTTTCAAACTTGAACCTGCCTCAGAATTATTTGAAAGGTTTGTTTAAACACAGATGGTTTTTAAACATCCCCATACTACTTAATTTAGTATATCTAAATTTAGTATATCTGTGATTAGGGCTGAGAATTTGCAGGTGGTGTTAGCACTAAGATTCCAGGAACCACAGTTAAAACAGAGTAAGTGTCTCTGGTCTGGTTTCTGAATTTGAGTATGTTTTTATTATAGACAGACTCACGTTTCACATAATCATGTGTTGTAGTATAATTGTCTGTGTTTTTGGTTTTTTTTGGTTTTTTTTTTTTTTTCTCTTAAGACAGCAGAAAAATGTGAATTTATTTTGGGGCAAGAAATATAAATTTTATTCTTCTATTTGGACCACCTAGCTAACAAAACAGAGAGGGTGCTCAACATTCTTTCTTGTATGCCTTAACGAAAAACTTAATTTTGAAGACTTTCACTGTATTTGTCTTTTAAAAGTTTGCTTTCATGCATTTAAAATAGTCAACAGGAAAAGAACCTGATAACATATTAAGTGCAGCTATGGCTTCCTTACATATCTGGTGAGTAATAAAATGCCTCAGAGATAAAGATGAGAGCACAGAGAGTTATTTCATGATCCCATTAGCTACATATTTATAATAACGAAAGACATTATGAAGACATTTCCAAAAGATATTGTAAAAGCCAGTCTAAATGTCAGACAAAATTTTAAAAAATCTAGTGTTCAAGAGGTGAAGAAATGTTTAGAATAGAATTTAAGTTAATGTCACTATAGGTTTCAATAATGTTACAAAGTTCATTCCTAGTTTTGAAATGTCTGTAAAATAAAATTTAAAAGAAAAAAACAGTATGAATCAAATTTACATTTAACTGACGAATTTGAAAGGGGCTCTGTATTTTACTTAATAAATCCATTTCATTGACAGTTTCTTGTAGCATATGCCAGTCATCTTTACTATAATATTTACTAATATCACTGTCCTAGCTTCAGACATATAGCTACAAGTCAGATAAAATATAAGCAATAAGCAACTAAATGCCTTTTGAATATAGGTAGGAATTGGAGTCTATAGAAGAAGAAGACTATGGAGAATCAGGTAGTTCAATTAGGCAATGTGAGTGGGAGAGGAATTAAATTTTTTTTTTGCCCAAACTGGGTGACAAAAATGGAAAGAAGTTATCAGTGAATTGTATAAGGTTATGTATTGCAAACTGCTTTAATTATAAACATCAGATTTCACTATCATTATTTAACATATAGATTAAATTACTAAGATGTGTAAAATCAATTGGAGAGCTCAGGCAATTCTAGAAAAAAAGAAAAAATCCTACATATGCGCCACATTCATCAAGAGAACCAGTCTCTCCCATCACCAACCTCAGTTGTTGAACCCACATCCATGCCACCTCTTTCATAGTCAATAAATTGTTCAATCCGAATACCTGCTACTAATCAAGGAGCCATCCCAATAGCTGATAGTGTCCAAGACAGGACATCTCTTGAAAATATATGCCAAAAAAATAGATGCCTGACAATTTTGCCAAAAGAATACCAAATTAATCTCCTGCACATTCATTTGGTGTGACCTGAACCCCATCTGCTGACCTACAAGGGACTGTAGAAAAGGTAATTATTAGTATGTCCACTTCTTTGTACAGATCCAGTTTAGAAAGGATATGCAATGGATGTTTAGCAAACTTATCTAGAGCATCTGCAGCAACCTACATCTTAAGTACTCAGTATCCACACTTTAAATCAATATCAAGGTAACATTATCTGCCTAATGCAACTATTCCTCCTAAACACACACAGATGCACACAACCCCCCCACACACAAGCACAATAATTCTATAAAACGATGCCCCAATTTTCATAAATTGTCAGTGTATTTTCTAGTTAAATCCCAATCTCATCTTGAATTTCCTAAGTCAGTGGTGAAATGTTACAGTTAAACTGAGAGGAATCCAATCATAATATATTTTAGTGAAATCTATAGAGGGAACATGAACATTGAACCACATATCAGTATGAAGAAGAAACTGTGGGACATCCTACTGTACTTTTGGTGTACTAGTCATGAATTCATAGTTTACATTTAGACTATCTTATTCCGGTAGCCTTACCGCATCGACTTAGCGTGTACATATCATATCAGATAGTGGAACCTTTCTAGCTGTGTCCTTTGGTGTTTCCACTTATGTCAGGATGAGTCTATTAACTTTTATTTTTGAAAATACAGAATATTTGGATGTGTTCCATGGAATCATGGGGATTCAGAATACTTCTCCCCGCCTCCATCAAAATGTGATAAAATTATATCCCCTTGATAAATAAAGTAAATTCTGCCATTTAACAAGATGTCCTCCTATTTTTTCCCTACTGGATTGGTGAAATGAATATATGAACATGGTCAGGAAGAAGAGTTAAATTCTAGCTTTCTGAATTCACATTCTTTTTCTGGTAGAAACATTTTCCATTTGATATCTGCTCTTCTATAAGACTAGATGCTCCTTCGTGATAGGGTAAATGATAAGACGTGTGAATCTCATCAGCACATTGATGGATCAGCACATCGCCTCAGTAGTATAGTGAATGATGGAAAATTAGGCATTCAGGGTTAGATATTCACTGATAGGGTAGTTGGCAGGAGCAGTATAGAAAGAAAACACAAGTAAATAATCAGAATTAACTATATATTCAGCAAATAAAATTGCTGGAGTTAGTTTAATACATGTGACTTGTCCTCTTAGTTATTATGTCTGTTATTTTATCACTGGACAGAGAAAGCCATATCTCTGGGAACATTTGGAGACTGCTACTGATACTTATTTAAGGCAAATGCTACTAAACTAAGTGATACTTTACAATATGGTGGTGTTGCGGGCTAAATGTTTGTGTTTTCCCAACATTTTTACGTTGAAATCCCAACCCCCAATGTATAAATTTTCAAAGATAGGGCCAGCAAGGAAGTGATAAAGGTTAAATGAGATGATAAGAATGGGGCCTTAATCTGATGGAGCTGGTACACTTACAGAAAAAGGAGGAGACATCAGATAACTCTCCACCAGGTAAGGACACAGCAGGAAGGCAGCCAGAGGCAAGCCAGGAAGAGAGCCATTACTGGAAACCTAATTAAAAACATCTTGATTTTGAACTTTCCAGTCTCCAGAACTATGAGAAGTAAATTTCTGTTGTTTAAGCAATCCAGTCTGTAGTATTTTGTTGTGGTAGCCGGAGCTAACTAGTACAGGCGTATAATCTTTAAAACTTCTTTGTTGGGATCCAGGGACTTTTTGTTTGTTTTTTAATTTATGGCTAACGGGTTAAATAATCTAATCAACAGCCTTGTTGGCCACTTGACCAGTATGGCACACAATATCTTGCTATAAATTTTGCCAGAGCTCTCTGGAAACCAAGTCCATTGCAAAAATATATGTTCTTTCTACTCTGGAGACAAAGAGAATCCTGTAAATAAGATGGTGCTCTAAAGAGCTGTGCCTGGAACTCACTCGGGTCCCTCATGTTGTATTCTTTCTCCTGCTAAATGACATCATTTCCTTTTATTGAAAGCCTTTCATGAGTATGCTCCTTGTAGTCTTTGAGTTATTTGAGACTTCTGAGTCTGTCAAGCTGTTAGAGGTAAGCAAATGTAGAGAGTAAGCTGTAATCTGTATTGCTGATATATTGACATAGCCTGTGATGTTAAGATTAGTCTTGATTGAGTGCATGTGTAACTATTGGAAAGAATAGTGGTAACTGGAAAAGAAAGAGACCAACAGCCACACCTTTTACAGTGAATTTTTATGAGCCAATTCCAGATGTCCATAGACACCCCTTGAAATGACTGCTTTGTCAAGAATCTCTCATGCTTGCTCTTTTCATGTCCTAAACAGGTAAGTAAACCCTTAGCTTTAATCTTGATTTACTATTGAGCCATGCCAATGGTCATCTGTCTTACTGGTAAATTGACTAATCAAGAGTACTATTTAAATTGTGCCTAGTGGGGGAGATTTCCCTCTTCTGTTTTTCTTCAATACCATTCATGAGCACAGCTATAATATTCTAATTGTCCCTTTCTCCTCTGTAATTTTGTTACTGGAGTCTTATACTGAAATTGCAGAATCAGCTTCTTGATAATCTAGAGATGATCTTTTAATATCTAGAGATCTAGGGATACTTTAAATAAGCATTGGATTCATGAGGTTATCCAGGTCAAGTGATAGAACTGTTCTACTGCTGGCTAGACCTGCTTTGAGATCATTGCTTTGGTATGAATGCCATATGCTCAAATGTGAAATATTTTAATTCTAAAATATGATCCATTAGCTTTCTTATTGGTAGGAATTTAAATTACAGATTTTGTTTTTTATCTTCAAAGGGGCATTCTAAAATTTGCCAAACTGTTTCACTCCAGAAAAGTCATTGAATGTCAGATCCTAAATTTGTATAGGATTGACTGATTCAACAGTCTCTGGTACATATTCATCTAAACATAGCATCCAGGTAGCTTCTACATCTGCTTTCTACATTCATAGCTGTATAATATCAACAATGTAGTCAAGGTTTATATGAGATAGTGAGCCAGTCAATATCCCTGCAGATTAATTTAGGGAACAGAGCCTGAGGCACCTAACAGATGGAAGACTGAGATAATGAACAGCAAGAAGGCAGATTTAAACCAAACCATACCAGTATTATATTGAATGTAAATGTTTTAATCCAGAGGCCAGCAAATTTTTTTCTGTAAAAATCCAGATAGTAAATATTTTATGCTTGTGGGCCATATGGTCTCTGTCTCAACTACCCTACACTGTCCCTGTCATGTAAAAACAGCCATAGAAAATACATAAAATGATGGTCATGGACGTATTCCAATATAGCTTTATTTACAAAAATAAGCAGCTGAAGAGATTTGGCCCCAAGGCTTAATGACTTCTGCCTAAGTATCCCAAGGACAAGTAAAGCACAAATGTTATCAAAACTGATTGAAAGAAAACTACATAGAGTTTGAAAATATTTTACATTTAAAACACAACATTGCAAAATAATAGAATAGGAAAAGAATGCCATGAAAAATAGAAGCAAAATAAAGCTCACACTCTTATATTAAGATCAGACAATGGAGATTTAAGGGAAGAAATATTAAGAGACCTGGAGAGAGCCATTTCAAAAACATTAAGTATCAAGGGGAAAAAAATGTACCGTTATATGTAACTAGTAGCATAACTAACTTACAGACAGTAAATTAAGTTATTGTGGTATTAGATATCAATTAATGAGTTGGTAAAATGAATTCAATATATGGTCAAGAAGCATAACTGATCATAAACAACTACCTGATTGATAATAGAGAAGAAACTCTATTGCATTTTGGTGGGCAAGAGATTTATTTTTAATAAATAGTGCTGTATCACTTTAATAAATAGTGATACCTACACTCAAAAGTAAGTGAGTAAGCTGTAAACCCTACTCCACACCATAGACAAAATTTAATTTGAAAGGGATCATAGACCTAAACATGAAAGCTAAATGTAAAATAAGAAAAGAAATCACCCTCCTTGAAATAATAATAATTATATTGGTTTAGCCATGAAGAAGATATTTTCTAAAAAAGATGAAATGCTCTAATTATCCAGGCATAGTGGCTCATGCCTGTAGTCCCAGCTACTCGGGAGACTGAGGCAGGAGAGTCTCTTGAACCCAGGAGGCGGAGGTTGCAGTGAGCCAAGATCGTGCCATTGCGCTCTAACCTGGGCAACAAGAGTGAAACTCTACCTCAAAAAAAAAAAAAAAAAAAAAAAAA
>NW_016803880.1:7309945-7321206 GCF_001698545.2 Rhinopithecus bieti | reverse complement strand
TAAATGTAAAATAAGAAAAGAAATCACCCTCCTTGAAATAATAATAATTATATTGGTTTAGCCATGAAGAAGATATTTTCTAAAAAAGATGAAATGCTCTAATTATCCAGGCATAGTGGCTCATGCCTGTAGTCCCAGCTACTCGGGAGACTGAGGCAGGAGAGTCTCTTGAACCCAGGAGGCGGAGGTTGCAGTGAGCCAAGATCGTGCCATTGCGCTCTAACCTGGGCAACAAGAGTGAAACTCTAACAAAAAAAAAAAAAAAAAAAAAAAAAAAAATGCCCCAAAGTAAAAGATGGATAAAATTAATACCATTAAAATGAAAAATTATTTTTCATCTGCAAGCTACATTAAAAGAATGAAAAGGGAAATCACAGAGCCAAAGAAACATATGCAATTTATGTAACTGGCAAAGGCTTATATGCAGAATATATAAAATATAGCTATACATGAATGAGAAAAGACTATAATTTAATAATGGGCAAAATTATTGAATGGACACTTTACAAAGAGGATAATTTAATTGCATGCAAATGTTGACAGCAAGTCCTTCATATCACTGTTCATAAGCTAAATTCAAACTAAACACACAATGAGATACTAACACAATCATATTGGCAAGAATTTAAATAAGACTGATAATATCAAGTGTTGTTGAAGGGATAAAGCAGTAGGAATTCTCTTACATTGCTGGTGGAAGTAAAAATTGGTGTAACCCCCTGTAACAAAATATGTGTGCTCCGTGACTCTCCTTTGATCCACTAAGGATCAATGTGGCCTGGAATTGTTATGAGCCCTGGAGAAGGTGCTTGTTCTATCTGGAGGAAAATAGCACTATCACATTCTCTGTGAACCATGTACGCTACAAATCCTTGCTTCCTTGTTTTATCTCTCGATTGCTTTCAAACTAACTCATGGCGTTTTTATTCACTTCTGGCAGTGCACATGCTTTGTATTTTAAGTGTTTGTGGTGTGTAAGAGAATTGGACTTAACAGAGAGTCTGGCACATAGGCCCACTCTCAAGGGGAGGGGGCTACCTCTAGGATATCAGGAGGTGGGATCACTGGGGCATTCTTCAAAGAGAAATAAAAGAGAAAAGCTGCCATTTTCCAAACATGCAGAAGTTTATGTACACTGGCCAACAAACAGAAGAAAACAACAGAATGAGATCATCTAATAAATATTGCAAAAATATTTGATACATTTCATCCTTATAAACCCTCTAGGCTTACTCTGATGGGCATCTGAGAGTAGTGATTTTGTATTTGTCAAATAAATGGAAAAACTACTGTAAGATACTGAAACACATTGCTAGTTGGTTGCCCAAGGACACTGTATTGAACAGAAGGAGATACAGCTACACGGACTGAGTAAGAAGAGAGGACAGCCTGGGTTCAGCTGACATTTGGGCCATCTCACTTGTCAACTCCTTTATGATTCTTTGGCATCATAACATTGTACCCATAAGCTTCCTGCCCCGCCAATGCTAAATGATAGTTCCAGGACTGGCAGTGAACTTTGGCAGGTTTATACTCAAAAGAGACATACTGTGGGTTAATTCTTAATTGTCGCATGTTTGTCTTGAGAGATGTTTCAGACAATTTTATTTCCACACACCCTCCCAGCTTTTTTCACATCCCAATCCCACCCAAGCACCCATGTTTCCTTTAGCCAACCCACCCTGCTTTGTGCTTCCATCTGGGTATAGAGGAATTTCCCCTTAGCAAACCATATACTGAGTTTTCTGTCTCCCTCTTTGGGTAATTGAGAACTGGCTAATCCATGCACTGAAGTCTGAGTCTAACTTTCCAAAAAGACCAAGTCTATAAGTAACTGGTCCAGATGCCCGCTGTTTGTGAATCACAAGCTCTGGTACTTCAATCCAAACACTCTGCAGCACATGTGGGGCACCTAAGCATTTTGAGTGTCCTACAAACAGCCTGGTATTTGGCAAACATCCAAAGCTCTAGCCATGAATAAGCTTAATTGGGATGAAGATTGTAAGAAATGAGTAGAAAACAGCAGAATCTCCAGTTTTGTTTGATACAAGTTTGCTGGCATTTTCCTTGACTGAGATGAGAAAAATATACATAGATCTGTGTGTATACATATATATGTATGAATATATTTTGAATGTGGTTATTTAAATAAAGTCTTGGTCTATTGTGTACATCAAGTTAGACTTTAGATTTAAGATGTGTTATCATGCTAAGAAGTATCAAGAATACCAGAGGAGCAATACTATAATAGATACAGAACTAAGATGCAATCAGATTTTAAGATAATTATTTTAAAACAAAAATAAGCATTCTGACATCCCAAAAGTAAACCAATTACTTAATAGTCAACTAATATATTCAATTATGTAGCACAAAATGGATTCATATTATTTGGTCCATGACTGTATGACAGAGATAAGTAATTACATAGAGATTGTGGGTATATTATTATAGATAGAAAGTAAGTTCAGACTGTGAAAAGAGGGATACCGATGATGGAATGGGAAGAGCTCAGGTCTGATATTTCATATTGTGAGAGCTCACAGTGTTTCTGAAGAGCCCTGTATTATTATGGCCAGTAAATAAAACACTGAGACATATTTGTACTCAACACATCTACACATCTGCTTTTGATCTGAGCAACATTTCTTAGACACTTGGAGTAGAATAAAATTCACCAGTGAGATGATGGTCCCAAGAAGCCATTTAATGTAAGTCAAGCATCTAAATTCTGACTTGTATGACTGCAATTAGTATTGGAAATGCATGTCAAGGTTATACAGCTCTGCTGCTTTTGCAGCAGAAATATCTTACTCTTCTTAGTGACCTCAAGCCTTCCTATTCTAGATTGCATGGACATCTTTCCTCTGGCGCTGTGGGTTCTCATTAAGACATGCAGGACATAGAGTAGTCCACTGTACCTGTCTTGGTGTCAGCCTTTAAAAAAGACCTGAAACACTCATGCACAGACACACATGCATGTAGAGAAGGGAATCCAGAATTATATTTAAAAAAAACCTCAAAGGCATTAAATGTGAGAAGGGAAGAGAAAATAGTCTTATTTTTGGTTGAGACAAGAATGGTTCAAGGTGTTTGAGTGCTGTCATCTAACGTAAAAATTTGCAACATGAATTAGCCATATTTATTTGCTACGTATATAGTTTAGGTCCAATTATTAGAAGTAGCAGAAGGAAAGACTTGGCTCAAACACGTATTTTATTAAAAGAGCTATTCACAGATAGAATGGCGAGCTTTAGAGCATAGAGTTCTTGATCAGTGAAGACTGTTGGCTCCGTCTTGCCACTTGCAGCTAGAGTGCCCAGGCTGGGCCATCCCAGGGGAGTCACAACTGTCCCCACGTTCCATGGCTGAGCTGCTTTGCAGATGAAAGAAAATTAAGGCATGGAGCTATTTAGGAAAGAAAAACTCAGCAAATGAACTTTTATAAAGTTTAATATTTAGAAATACACAGGCTAAAATCCATTGCCCATAGAAATTCCTCTACTACTCCTTCCCTCTGCACGTTGTTTGCCAAATCTTCCTCATAAAGGGATTATGTTTGTTGCCTTTTTCATCCGTGGGAGGCTGGATTCATTTCCATGTGCTCATAGTCTGGGCGAGGGCGGGGGAGGGGAAGGTGTCCAAGGAAATGTCAGACTGATTTTTTTTTCCCATTAAAGATGGCTTCTTCTACTCAGGTGCCAGTTAAAGCTTGGGTCTGCACTACATCTGCCATTACATGTCTATAATGTAACCTCTAAACTATTTTTAAAAATTGACTTTGTTTCTAGCATGGCAACATTTTTTCTCTCAATATCTTATTTTTATTCAGCTTCTGGTTAACATGTAATAACTCAATTTTATTCATTAGATCCTGAGCCGGGGTCTAATGTGAGGTACAAACAGAAGTCAGAGAATGTCTAGGTAGTAATGTAAGAGAGGAAATTAACTAATTCGATAAATGGACTCTAATTTCCCTTTCAAACCTGTATTATCTTAAGCCCGTTGGCCCAGTACATCATTTTCCCTCAGCTTCACCTTGAAAGTAGTGAAGTTGAGTCCTACTTTTTTTTTTCTAGTTATATTTCAATTTTTTGGTCTCTTTTGCTCCCAATATTTTCACCTGTGCAAGTAGACGTAGATTTGGTAAGAGCAAGTATTGCTAACACAATTTGACATTTTAGTTAAACAATGTTATGCATGTAACATTATGTTAGGATTAAAAGAAAACATTCACTCTTAGAGAAAAAGTAGGTAGTAAAATTATATGGCCAAATATATCGAAAGGTCAAATAATGTAGGGTGACATTCAAAACTAATACATTAGGAATATCATTTAAGAAAATTTAGTCTTTTTGCAAATATTTTGTCTGAAATGCTGTAAAAGTCATAGAGCAATATATTTGGCAATTTTGAAAAATGATTGTTTAATATTTGCTAGTATTTTGGTGATTCTATCTTTACTGCTCTCTCTTATCACATAGTCACTCATTCACTCCCAAAATGTCACTCTGACTACAATATTGCTTTTTCAGACATAATAACCTACGTTCTATCTGAGAAACATAGCGACCTCTTTCACATTCTGATGCAGCTCAGTCCCTTTGCAATATTTACGACTGTTTACCATTATCTTCTTCTTAAAGTTTGGTTTTTTTCCTCTAGCTTTTGTGATTCTATCTGGTTACACTTTATGTCTGATCAATCGCTTTACAGCAATTTTTTTTGATATAACCTTCAAATCCAGTGTCTGCCAACACCATTCATATTTTATAGCATTTTGTAAGCCTGTATCTTACCTGTTATCAGATGTTCTTGATTTGCCTGAGATGTATGTTCTTTGCTTTTTACCACTCTATCCACCCAAAATGTCTTATTTGCTAGTCAAATTTATTTATTATTATTATTATTATTTTTGAGATGGAGTCTCACTCTGTCACCCACGCTGCAGTGCAGTGGCACTATCTTCATTCACTGCCTCCTGGATTCAAGCGGTTCTCGTGCCTCAGCCTCCTGAGTAACTGGGATTACAGAGGCACACCACCACGTCCAGCTAATTTTTTAAATTTTTTGTGGAGATGGGGTTTCACCATGTTGCCTAGGCTGGTCTTGAACTCCTGGCTTCAGGTGATGCACCCCCCCTCGGCCTCCCAAAGTGCTGGGATTACAGGCATGAGCCAATGTGCAAGCTCATGATCTTTCACAGTCTGCATTTCCCACAAAGAACAATGACCCTGATTCATTCAGTCATTCAGTTTACTCAAGAGACCCATCAAGGGCTTAAGATTCAGAAGTCCTAGATTTAAATTCCAGCCACTTCATTCATACATGTGTTTGGATTTTAACTACTCGATCAGTCCCTGGCAGGTTTGGTCTCCTAATATGTAACAGAATTACTAATTATTACACTATAAGATATTTATAGGAACTAAAAAGTGTAATATATGCAAGTGCAAAGCAAAGAACAATTTCTCAGACTTAGTAGAAGCCTCTGGATGCCCTTTATTATGTATATATAAAGGAGATTACCTGAAGAGATGACTACAACTGCTATTATTATTATTATTATTGGTTTTTTGTTCCATTTAGTTCATCTTAATAATAGTTTAATGAGTGTATTCCCTAAGGAGAAAATATAATTTAACAATTTAATCTTCAGTTAGGCTATTATTTCAATGTAGAGTTAACCCCAAAATAACAATATTTGTGAAGGCATTTACATGCCAAGCAGGATTAATTACTCCATGGCTCCAATCGTATATTATCTGACCTTTACTCAGATGTTGATTCTGTTCTATAATTTGTGGTTTAGATGATGACTCACACGTGAAATTTGTAACAAAGACCACACAGTAAACTTTGTCCATAATCAGGTCTTCTCTACCCAACATGAATTTTCACCTTTGTGGAAACTTTTCAAACTCTATCTCATATTGGCAACTTAATTAATCCCAAAATAAAAAAAAATTACCTAGATATACAGAAGGGTAATGTATGTGTTTTATTTGTCTACTTTGGAATTTGAGACATTTTATAATTTACATGAAGCTTAATTAAGTTATTAAAAGTGGAGATGCTTCTACCATTGCTGACTTCCAAGTTACCTGGAGAACATTTGAGTATCTTTGTTCCTTTCTCAATGGCCACCAGCCATGTTACACAACAGAAATGTCTGAATAGGAGTTAAAATATAGATATCTACCTTTAATCTCCAATGTTGGAGGTGAGGTAAAGGGAAAGATAAAATACTAGACAGCCAATGATTCTTACAGGGACTTAGGTGAGAAACGTGGTCCTAGAAGGTTTGCGTGGGAAGGATAGAAGAAACACAGACTATTAGGCAAAACCTAGGAAGAAAATAGGCTCTGACTAGAATAAAATGAAGAAAGAGAATCTTGCCCTTCACTAGCTATTCACAAATCTCCTAACCTTCAGCCCAGCCATGCCTAATTCTATTGCAATAATAGCCCCTTGCAGTAATCTCTGTATTTTTTGAAGATTATCCATCTTTTCTATTACCTTTCAGTGCCTCTACAGAGAAATCCAACTCTCTCTTATGTTGTTTACTATATGTGTGCTTCCATCAGTAGTCATAAAATTATGTTTAAGATTTGTTATCAAAGCCTTAAAGCTATTTGAGGGAATCTCAACAATTTGAATAATATTCTTAATGACTAAAATAAAAAATTCCAAAGCCTTATTTACAAGCCAACACCTGCTCTCTATAGTATTTCTATACAGTAAAAGTCAGTAAATTCAAAAATATAGGCACAATAAACTTGATAAGAGATAAATCTTAGTCTCTGGATGAATCTTTGACTTAAACTTTACCAGCATTCTTATTAATTGATGATATTAAATGCTTTGTAAGGTTAAATGATTTTAATCTGGATATCATTGTGTTGCTTTCTTTGCTTTCTCTATGTCTGCTACACGGAAATATCTGATCTGCTGTAATTCACCCTGGAGTAATGCCACTGCGACCTGCTGGTAATGGCTGGTTGCACAACAGTTGATCCAGAAGGACCTTGGCCAGGATGATTTGGCAGTGGAGTTAAAAGGAGTGCCACAAATATTGTTGCAGAAGTGATATCAGATTTGGAATAAAATATTCACCCCAACAAATGTTTCTCAGATGATGTTGTATCATCTTATTGTATCAGACTAATCTCTGTTGTATCAGACTCATTGTATCAACACAATTGTAGAATCATTCTCAACATTCATTTCAGGCAAACTAATTTTCTTAGAGTTTCCCTAGAGTTAAAAAAGATTGTAAAGCAATGGAAGCCAATCAAGTCACAATAAAGAAGCCCATTCCGATCCGTTTGTTTATATATTACAGAGAATAGCATCCTCAGAATCATTTTTCATTTGTGTATAGCCATACAAGCTAAGAATCGATAAAAATTGTTGCACATATATGCAAATATAAACTTAATTCCTGTTGGTAATTTTAAATATTGAAATGGTAGCCTTGTATACTATTTTTTAGGGGTGGTCTTGTGGGTTTTGATGTCGGTGTTGTTTTCTTATTTGAATGCAGATTTCTTGTGGTTGTATTCCCCAATTTATTCTTTTTTTCTCACTTACGGTAAGAAGTAGGGTTTTGTGGTGATTATAATTTTTTAACTATTAATACAAGTCTATATAAAATAACTGGAAGAGCACATGAATAAGTGACTAAGGAATAATCAAGTATGGTAGATACATTATTTTCTCTAGTAGTATTTGTTTCAAAATCAAGTGTTTTCTGAAAGTTGTTTTTGTGTTTTGGATAAAATAATATAATAACCTTTGAGCTCTATTTCTCTGCTCTGAAGCTTGTAAGAGCCATTTACTTAGTGACTGAGTTTTCACTACATAGGTATAAAATCTCATTATTTCTATTAAAAGGACCATAGTACAGGTAATATAATGTCATGACTCAAGAAATCTGGTATTTCATTTCTCGATGTATTCCCAAAAAGATAGCTAATTGGATAAGTGACAGACAGATTGATACATAGATACAAAGATAAATAGATAAGTGGATTGAATAAAACAAAGAAACCTTTTAAAGGTTTATTTGAGCAAACAGAATTTCATGAATTGGTAAACACCAACCAAAAGGGGTTTTGGATTCTGATGAGGAAGCTCATTGGACAGGCTTTTATAAAGTGAGTGTTTTTGATTAGTTGAGCTTAAGTTTAGTTTTTCTATAATACAAATATTTACAAGAAACAGCTTGTAAATATTTGTAACTTATAACTAAAGTAAGTGTCATTTATGTTTGCAGTTCAAGTAAGATTAAGGTTAATTTAAAGGCCTAATTGGCTTTGTGTGCTCAAGGATTTTTCAGGCCTGGTCTCCATTTCAATTTACCTTGAGAGAAAGATAGAGACAGAGAAAGAAAGAGAGGGAGAATATGTGCTTATGTAATATACATGAATATTATATAAATCTGTGTAATATAGGAGAGACTCGGTCAGCAAATTTATTCTACAAAGTTAAAGAAAGTAAACATTTAGGCTTTGCACACCAAATGGTCTTTGTCATCTCTACTCAACCCTGCCAAAGTAGCACAAAAGCAGCCAGGGACAATATGTAAATGAATGTACATTGCCAACCTGTAATGTAGAATATAGATTTCACATATAAAATGTAATGGATCTTTAATTATGTAAATGTGATAAAATATGTATCACTTAAATCATATTATAGTTGAATGTGCATGCATTTTACTAAAATAATATAATAAAGTTATAGATATGAATACCAATATGGGTTGGTATTTTCAGTCAAGCAAATTTAAATATTGCAGTGATTCATCAGATTTCATTTATTTTTTACTTCTAAAAGTCTGTGTTACTTATTCATATATAACACTATGTGGTTAACATTAGTGGATATGTAGGATATCTTTCTCTTATTCTAGCAGGGCACAGTCCTGCTAAAGATGAATTCGGTTTACGTTGTTTAAACACTACACATCCGAATCTTCAAAACTAAAATTCTGTGAAAACAGGGACTTCAATTTTCTTTTGACACCACAGTAGAAACAACGAAATAATGACTTCATGCATAGAGTTGAATAAATTTACCAAGTAGAACAGTTTTCTTCTCTAACCAAGCTTCAGTTGGTTAACACCTCAGATCCTGCAACCTTGGACTGGCTGGTCTGCAATGGTGTTTTGGGTTGTTTTGTTTATTTATTTATTTTCCTGTTTTTCTTTTGTGTAAGATAAAGCACTGCACCATACACAGATATAAAGGTAATATCCTATAAAATTTCTACCAGCTTTAGTAGCTGGGAGGAATTATTGTCTCTATGTTCAAAACAAGGATGAGCACAGAGGCAATGAAAAACCTGAATTAGGTGCGTTAGGGCTTTTAATCAGGTTTAACGAGAGGTCATAATTTATCCAATTATGGTTTGTATTTATTTTATTTGCTTGCTGAAATATTTAAAATTCTTAGAATCTGATAGGAACAGTAGACACTGGGGACTGCTTTAGAGGGGAGGGTAGGAAGGGGGCATGGATTGGAAGGCTATATATGGGATATTATGCTCATTATCTGGGTAAGTATTGTACCTCAAGCCTCAACAAAATACAATTTATGGCCTGGCGCAGTGGCTCACGCTTGTAATCCCAGCACTTTGGGAGGCCAAGGCGGGAGGATCACCTGAGATCAGGAGTTGGAGACCAGCCTGGCCAACATGGTGAAACTCCATCTCTACTAAAAATACAAAAATTATCTGGGCGTGGTGGTGTGCACCTGTAATTGCAGCTACTCAGGAGGCTAAGGCAAGAGAATCGCTGGAGCCTGGGAGGCAGAGCTTGCAGTGAGCCGAGATTGCAATGCACCATTGCACTCCAGCCTGGGGGGCAAGAGTGAGACTTTGTCTCAAAAACAAAAAAAAAATTTACTCATGTAACAAACTTGCATCTAAACCTGCATCTAAACCCTGGAATCTAAAATAAAAATAGAAAAAAAAAGGGACATTAACAAATAAAATATGTTTAAATGTTTGATTTTGCCTGTATAACTTCTGTTTATAAATATTAATGTGTTAAATTAATAAATTATATTTTAGTGGTATAAACAGTCTGTTAGGGGAAGTCTTGGTTGTATAACATTTAAATAAGGTTATTTTAATGAAGTCCAAAGATAAGTAAATTTTAAAATGTCCAAATTTCATTTTCATTCTAATGAGCTGTCTGGAATCTGTCGACATTCTGAACTGTAAATGTACGTAGAAGTTCAATACTGGAAAAAGAGCTTAAAACATAAATCTATAACCTATAAAATGTATGGAGGAGAAAACCTCCCTTTAAAAAACAATGAGTGATTCTCTACGAGCATTAATGATATGGCAGCATTGCCGATGCAATAATTATATTTTCTGTTTTCTAGTTAATTTAACTATTTTAACATTTGGAAACTACTGTGGTATTTAATATAAATATAATATTCAAAACACTTTTTTAAAGTTTCAAAAATAAGAATTATAATCTACAACTCACCTGAATACTTTTTACTTTGGTGGCAATGATGAGTTCCCTTGTGTTAACTTATGAAAGAAAAAGGAGGTTTTATTGGAATTTTCTCGATATTCTCTTCTTGACTACTAATTTTTTTCACTTATTTATTTATTTATTTATGTTTTTAATTTGCTGTAAGTTTTAGGGTGCATGTGCACAACGTGCAGTTTTGTTACATACGTATACATGTGCCATGTTGGTTTGTTGCACCCATGAACTCGTCATTTACATTAGGTATTTCTCCTAATGCTATCCCTCCCTCAGCCCCCAACCCCACGAAAGGTCCTGGTGTTTATTTTTTTTTAATTTATTATTTATTTATTTATTTATTTATTTTTTGTATGTGCCTCTAAAAGTCAGCTACTAGAAAGGGCCCAGTGCTTTTTGACAAATTAAGAATATAGGAAGGTATTAAATCTTAATGCTATAAAAAATGATGCTGTGGCCAGGTGCGGTGGCTCACGCCTGTAATCCCAGCACTTCGGGAGGCCGAGGCGGGTGGATCACGAGGTCAGGAAATCTAGACCATCCTGGCTGACATGGTGAAACCCCGTCTCTACTAAAAAATACAAAAAATTAGCCGGGCATGGTGGCAGCGCCTGTAGTCCCAGCTACTCCGGAGGCTACGGCAGGAGAATGGCGGGAACTCCGGAGGCGGAGCTTGCAGTGAGCTGAGATCGCGCCACTGCACTCCAGCCTGGGCCATACAGAGAGACTCCGTCTCAAAAAAAAAAA
>NW_016803880.1:7280743-7309486 GCF_001698545.2 Rhinopithecus bieti | reverse complement strand
AGACCATCCTGGCTGACATGGTGAAACCCCGTCTCTACTAAAAAATACAAAAAATTAGCCGGGCATGGTGGCAGCGCCTGTAGTCCCAGCTACTCCGGAGGCTACGGCAGGAGAATGGCGGGAACTCCGGAGGCGGAGCTTGCAGTGAGCTGAGATCGCGCCACTGCACTCCAGCCTGGGCCATACAGAGAGACTCCGTCTAAAAAAAAAAAAAAAAAAGATGCAGTTAGAAGATGAATTTTTCATTTTTTAAAATAACTATGCAAACTTGATTCATTATTCATAGTGCTAGGCCTAATATTTTATATAATTACAATGGAGAAGAACAACATCTACCATGGGGTATTATAAATTTTAAATAAAACTTAAATTCTGAAAGAACTTTGAAGTTGCAAAAAGTTACATCTATGTAATATTACATTGTGTTCCCTCATCAAAGATAAACATTTAAAATTCCAAATAATTGAAAATATCACCCAGGCATATGTTCATAAAATAAAGTTTCATTTCTCACTTAACTACAAAAATCTTTTCTTAAAAGAAGTTCCTACAAAAGATGTTGCTATATGTGACAGCCCACTGAATTAATTACTGAACTTTTGACTTATAGTTTTAAAATGTGTCTGCTATATTTCCCAAGATGTGATAATAGTAATAGTTATCTGGATCATGAAGATTAATATAAACAGAATTTATTTTAAATAATTTTAACTTAATCAAATGTCAATTGTGTATTCGAAAAATGGACTATTCCTTAGAACTTCTGTCTTAAATCACGTTGCTTAAGTGTGTTAAAACTATATTATCTGATTAAACAGCTGAAGAAATCAACCTTAGAAGAGTAAATAGGAGAGTGATATGTATATTTTCTTTCTTTGATATGCCCATAGATCTCAGTAAATCCAAAAGCTATTAATGATCACACAATAATACCAAGATGATGTGTAATGCAGTTCTTGATGTATTTTAAATTTTAAGAAGACAATCTATGGTTCATATCTTAGCTTTATCTACATTCCAGGCAGTTTATATAAGATGCTGAACATTCTCATTTTATTTTTCTTGTCTTTCCACTTAATCCATTAAAGAAAACAAGGACTGGCATCTTTGGAGGTGTGTGATTGTTAGGAGTAATCTAAGGACTAACAGTAACATCTGTCAGCTTTTCTGCTGTCTGCAGCCTGGAAGCAGCAACACACGCCCTGGTGTCCCAGAGGGTCTCCAAAACAGGCTTGAGTGTCTTACGAACAGTTGGTCCTTCATTTCGCGTTTACTTTCCAAGTTCAGAATCCTTATTAGAAAAAAAAAAAAAAAAAGAGACCTAGGCAAACAGATGTTCAATTAAGTGGAAAAAAACAGATAACAGACATACCCATGAATCCCAAAGGATATTTATCAGAAAACAAAGTAAATATTTTTGTCTCTATATTATTCCTTTTGAATATAATATTCTAGTCAAATATTAACGTTTTAGTCAATATTGCACAGAAAACTCTTTTCATCGTGATAAAATATAATAATCTAAAGATGTTAAATTTTAAATAAGTTTTGGAGAATGTAATGACAAGAAGTCACATATTTTAAGCTTAATTTGCTACGGAAAAGTTGCTGGATATGTTTAATTTCTCTGACATTTATGTAATGTTTAATTAGTCTACCAATAATGGTCAGAAATTGTTGTTATGTTTATCCTTTCTTCTCCGAAGTGTTCATAAAAAACCATCATGTTTTCATGTAGCTGCACAAAAAACACTTCCTCTTTTGCAATTCCACAGCACTACTTCCAAGGTTGTGTTCGAAATTGACACCCTGTCTCTCCACCCAAATAATCTCTTTTCAGGTAATTTGGGAGGTGCCCTACATTATATCTCCTTTTGAAGATTGACAATAAAGTTTGAGTTATTAAACTCTGAAATAAAATTCAGAAAAAAATTGTTTTCAAAAGTTTTAATTTTATTTTATCTTAGTGTAGTTTATTTTAGTTTAATTTTTTGAGACAGCCTCTCACATTGTTGCCCAGACTGGAGTGCAGTGGCGCCATCTCGGCTCACTGGAGCCTCCACCTCCCAGGCTCAAGTGATCCTCCCACCTCAGCCTTTCAAGTAACTGGGACTACAGGTGCATGCCACCATGCCCAGATAATTTTTGTATTTTTTTGCAGAGATAGGATTTTGCCATGTTGCCCAGGCCTGTATCCAGCTCCTGGGCTCAAGTGATCCACCTGTCTTGGCCTACCAAAGTGCTGGGATTACAGGTGTAAGCCATCAGGCATAAGCCACCAGGAGTAAGCCGCCAGGCCTAAGCTGCCAGGCCTGGTCCATTTTTAAAATGTTACTGTTTTCATTAGAGTGAATATTTTTCTTTAACTTTAGAAATATGTGTGTGTTACCCACCAAACCACCCTGTGAATTTCCTTTGGTTGTTGTATTCTTTCTCGGAAGCATGACATTATACTACTTATACTATGGTCCTTTTTAATAGAAATAATGAAATTTTTATACCTATGTAGTGAAAAACTCAGTCACTAAGTAAATGGCTCTTACAAGCTTCAGAGCAGAGAAATAGAGCTCAAACGTTATTATATATATTCATTTGTAACTAAGTTTCCTGTTTTGTTCAATAAGTATGCTGATTTGGTTTGATCAAGTGAAATTACTTTTATCAAAATATGAACTGTAAAAAAGGTGTAGATAACTTTTACTAAAAAACACGGATCACAAGGTCAGGAGATCGAGACCATCCTGACGAACACAGTGAAACCCCGTCTCTACTAAAAATACAAAAAACTAGCCGGGCGAGGTGGCGGGCGCCTGTAGTCCCAGCTACTTGGGAGGCTGAGGCAGGAGAATGGCGGGAACCCGGGAGGCGGAGCTTGCAGTGAGCCGAGATCCGGCCACTGCACTCCAGCCTGGGCGACAGAGCAAGACTCCGCCTCAAAAAAAAAAAAAAAAAAAAAAAAAAAAAAAAAAAACACTGAAGGAGCTACAAGTAAGAAAAAAAGTGGAGGCTCATCAACTTAAAAATGTGTGATATTATTTCCAATGTAGTGAGGTTACAATGAGTGATGTATCTAACACCACCAATCTTAAAAAATAAAGCATTAAAAAATGTGCTCCCTTTTATAATGGATTTTCTCCACAAGATATCACTATCCTAGATTTTTCTCATGTTTCAAATTTAAAAATTCTAATTTCGTATTATATTCTATCAAACAAAGGTGATACTGGGGTCTCACTAGATGTTTTAAACACTATATATATACAGCACATAATATATGGTGTAATGCTAATATAATATCATATTTTATATACTATCTATTATATATATATTACTACTCATATATATATACGGCGCGCAATGCGCTAGCTATCTGTTAATATGGTTAAGGCCTTTGTGTTCCCACCCAAAATCTCATCTTGAATTAGTAATCTTCGCAGAATCCCATAACCCCACCTGTCAAGAGAGAGATCATGTGGAGGTAGTATTGAATCGCGGGGGCGGTCTCCCATTCGCTGTTCTTGTGATAGTAGTCGAGTTATCAGAGATTTGATGGTTTTACAAGGGGATCTTCCCTTCACTTGGCACTTCTCCTTCCTGCCTTGCTTGTGACGAAGGTGCATTGCTTCTGCTTGGCTTGGCGCATAATTATCGAGTTTCGCTGAGAAACCTCCCAGCCTCACTGAACTATGAGTCAATTAACTCTTTGCGCTTTATAAATATCTGGTCTTGGGCAGTTCTTTCTTTTAATTTCTTCCTTGCCTTCCTTCCTTCTTCCTTCCTTCCTTCCTTCCTTGCTTCCTTCCTTCCTTCCTTCCTTCTTTCTTTGCCTGCCTGCCTGCCTGCCTGCCTTTCCTTATAGCAGAATGCAAATGAACTAACACACCTGTTTTCAATAATACTGTGCACATTGTGTCATCTGTTTCCACAATGTACAGATTCAATCTTTTGCTATTAGATTTCTTAATTACTTCTAATTTTTGGCTATTACAAGCTTTACATCTGATAATACTCCTGAACTGGTATCCATGAGCATGCATGAACCTTTTACTAGAGTATACGTTTGGTCACAGAATTGCTATATCATATTTTAGGCATGTCTTCATAATTGAGTGAGTGTTGTGAAATAATATCAATACATACTAATAACAAGAATAAATAAGACATTCTAATATTCTCAGTCTTCATGCTACTTGATATTGTCAGATTCTAAAATCTTTGCTCATCTGAAGTTTGTAAAATGATATCCATTTGCAGTTTTATTTTGCATTTTCCTATTTGGCATTTGATCATTATTTTATATATTCATTTGTAACTAAGTTTCCCATTTTGTTCATTGTCTTTTCAAAAATATTTCTTCTGTTGGAGAGGAATTCCACAGGACGGCCATTAAAATTTTTGTCTTTGTCTAGTTGATCTGTAAGAGGGTGTGTATTTGTGTGTGTGCATCATGGGGTTTTTAATTACTTCAAATGGCAGAAAATTGGTTTTCTTTAATATCAGGGAACTGATACTGCTTTTACAGAAATTATAAGATTGGTTTATGTTTTCCTAGAGAACTGTCTAAGCAATATTAATGGACAAATCTTGACCCTTATATTTTTCATAAATTGATGTTTTGTTAATATTTGTAATTCTGTTTCTCAGCTGCTTTGTTCCAATATTCTATTTTTCATTCTGTACCTATACTACATGGCTTAACTTAATTAATTAAGATTTATAGAGGTGTCCGGTACACCATTATCCCTGACATCTTGCTATTGTTCTTCCTCCTCTCCTTTTCTCTCTTTCCTGCTTTCATTAATGCTCCTTTATGCATGTTGCACCCTCCACAGTGTACGTGTTCAGTCTCTTCCTTTTGGACATTTGAGTTGTTCTGAATTTTTAGCTACGACAAACAATGAACATAATAATATTCTTAGACATGTCTCTAAGACACGTTGTTGCTGTCCTGATGTTCTTCACCTTCTCACTTTCTCCCTCTTCTTCTCACTCATTCTTCTCCTTTTCCTTCCAAAACTCTTTCTACTACTTCTTTCTCTTTCAATTTCAAAAGTTTGCTAAATATTTTGTGGCAAATAACATTTTACAATTAAAAAATACTCAATGCAATCACATTTCATACAAAGCCCTAATGCATTTGTGAATAATATTTGATTAACTTATGGTTAGTTTTGGAAGAAATATTATATTGAGTCATCTACGGATGAATCCAGTAAACATTTTTATATATTTTGATATTTAATTTTGTTTAAGTCTGTGTCTTTTTATTTTATTTTATTTTTTCTACAGTAGTTCTTCTACATATTTTTTCTTTTCTGGAATTTGGTCAACATTAATACAGAATTTATTCATTTAAGAAGATTGGGAATTAATTGTACCAGGACCATACATACATATATTTTAGACAGCAATTTTTAATTGTGGTATTAAAATTATTACTCTACGGCATCATCATAGTTTTGTCCACATGATCTAGAAACTACCTAAGGAGATTGCTTAAAACTACTAGAGTGGTTTTAGATAATTCAGTCTCTACTTCACTTCTGAGTTATATGTTTTATGCAATTGGAGCTACACAAATTTATTATATACATTTAGTATTTTTAAGTCTTTGATTGATAAATTAGGACTTGCTGTGTGCAACCTCTTTGTATCTACCGATATATTTGGCCTTAAGGTCAATTTTCCTCATATTAATTTGAATCAGCTTACCTGTGTTAATGTTTTCATGGTGTAAATTAATTTTAACTTATTTTAAAACTCAGGTTTTATATTTTAGGCACATCTTTTGTAAATTACGTAATAATGAATTTTAAAATGTAAACACAAAATATTTTAATTAAATAACAAGTTTTATTCTTGTGAATTTTGTGATGGCTGGAACATTTACATTCTTTCATATTATTTGCACAATGTTTATCTCTTTATCTTTTTTCTAAATGTATTTTAAATTTATAATTTATTTTAATAATACAGATCCTCAGAAATGTTTTGTGCAAAAGACAAAAGATAAAGACTTTTATTGTTGCACTTCAAAATAATCCAAACTTGGTTTCTATTTTGTTCGTTTCAGAATATAAATATAAATTTAAAATTAAAGCTCTTCCTCTTTAATTATGCCTAGTGAAATAGCTAATAGTGTTTATTGACCATTCCTGAATACCTCCTTTCTCCAGTTTTTATTCCTCTAACAGTATTTGTTTACATCTTGCTGGAAGCAATATGACTGAACATGTTTTGCCTTTCAGTAAATAGAATTTAATTTGTGGGTGTGTGATTTAGAACTAGAATAAAGGGTACATAAAATGTTTAATTAAGTACATTTTGGAAGAGATAAACTAATGTGGGTTAAACTAACTACAATAGAAACATAGGAGTTAAGCTTATACATAGTTTCACATTCTAGAAAGTAATGCATCATTTTTTTCTCAATTAAAAAATTATCATGGGTTAAAACTTTTCCATAAAATTCTTTAAAGGATAGAATAAAATGAAAAAATTCTCACTGAAAACTGTATTTGCATAATTACTGTAAAATGCCAATTTTACACACAAACAAACAGAAGCCAGAAATGGTTCAAAATCTCATTTGAATAATGCGTGCATATGTATTGGTTCTGCATGGCTAAGCCAACAGCCGCATCAGTGAAAATATTTACCTTTTAATATCAACACTAGAAATAGCAATTATCAATATGAAAGAGAAGGCCCTAGTATAAAATATATACTATCATCAAACAAATCTAATTTCCTATTTTGTTATTAAGTAAAGTAATACATTTGTTATGTATCTCTAAAGCAAAATATTATGTAAGTATCGGGGCCTATTAATTTTAAAAGGGTACATAATGCCTAACTTTTACATTGAAGTTAGGTAAAGACATGTATAGTTAATGAATTAAATGATTTTAGTAAGATATAATATTCACAGAACAAAATACATAGATTATAATTTTTCATTTTGATGAGTTTGTCAGTTATAGAAAACCATGTTACTATCACCTTAAACAAGATTTAGAATAATTCTGTAAACTTTCCAGTCAATTACACAACAATAAATAATCTCTCGGCATATATTCATTTTGACTGTCTTTGGAATTTAGATAAATGAAATTATACAATGTGTGGTTTTTTTGAGTGTTATACCTTTTCACTCAGATGCAACAACACGTATTAGTTGTTTGCTGAAATTGTACAGTTAATACAATTTACTGAATAAATAAATCAACACTTATTTATTCTGCCATTAATACACTTGTGGACTGTTTGTGGCTTTAGGCTTAGATTATCTCTTGTATCCTTTGTCTCTCTTTCAGCTTTCCATATGATAAGTATACATAAGAAGACTATTATATGTAAATTATTTTTTCATTTTATAATTTATAGTACTTTTCAAATATCACCTGGCTTAATTCATGCCACAGGCCCTTTTCCATCACTTAGGTGAATTTTTACATCTCATATTTGTTATTTATTTTGCTATTTTGTTTACCATATTGATTTTCATGCACTTGCTTAGTGCACTTTCATTCACCAACACATAAGTTTCAAAATGCTCTTAGCTTCATTAATTTCTCAATCCCAGGTTACTACATGCTATGGTTTGAATGTTGTCTCCTTCCAAACTCATGTTGAAATTTAATTGCCATTGTAACAGTATTAAGAATTAGGACCTTATTAAGACCTGATTAGGCCATGAAGACTTCACATTTTGAGGTGGGATTGGTATTGTTATAAAAGGGTGACTTCAGTTCATCCCATTCTCGCTCTCTTTCCTTCTATCTCACTATCTCTTTACTCTTCTCCTATGGGATAATGCAGCAAAAGGCCCTTGCCAGATGATGACCACTTGATTTGAACTTCACACTTCCAGAACTGTAAGCCAATAAAGTTCTGTTCTTAACAATAAGTCAGTCTGTGGTATTCTATTATAGCAAGGCAAAACAGACTAAGATAATGAATTGGTAGTGAGAAGTGCGGCTGTTGCTCTAACAAATACCTAAAAATGTGAAAGCAACTTTGAAGTGGATGGTGAGTGGAGGTTGAAAGAATTTGGAGGAGTAGGCTAGAAAAACCCTATATTGTCATAAACAGATCATTAAGGGCAATTCTAGTGAGGGTTTAGAAGAGAAGAACTTTAGGGAAAGTGGAACTTCCTAAGGATTACTTAAGTTGTTGTGAACAGAATGTTGGAAGAAATATGGGCAGTCAAGGTAATTCTGATGAAGTCTCAGAAATAAAAACAAGGTATTGGAAACTGGAGTAAAGACAGTTCTTGTTATAAAGTGGCAAAGCACTTGGCTGAATTGTGTCCATGCCACAGGGCTTTGTGGAAGGCAGAATTTAAGTGCAATGAATTAGGATGTCTGGTGGAAGAAATATCTGAATAGAAAGGCATTCAGGATGATGTGTGACTTCTTTTAACTGCATATAGAAAATGGAAAAATAAATACAAGGAAAACAGAATTTAGGGAATTGAAGTATTCTGAGCCTGGTGGTGTGGTCGAAAATAAAAGACCATTTTCAGGAGAGGAATCCAAGGTTGCGGCCAAGTGACCTATTTGATAAGGAGATTAGTAGGAATAGAACAAAGCCAGAAGCTATTCATCAAGACAATGGGAGAATGGCCATAAAGGCATTGTGGCGCTTACAAGTATGACCCTTCCCATCACAGACCCAGAGTGTCAAGGCCTGACTGAAGGAAACATGTCAAAGGAGAGGTTTCAGGTGCTCTCAGGAACTTGGGACTTACTGCCCAGGGCCAACTCAAGTCTCAGTTTCCTACATTCTAGTACAGGGCTCATCAGCGGCCCCAGCCTCATCTCAGGCTTACCAGGATCGGCTACACACAGCTGGGGATCAATCCCACCCACTTCTCCAGAAGGCGCGAGCAGCAAATCGTGGTGGCACCTACGTGGTATTGTCTGCAGGTGCAAAACACATGAGCTGTGCCAGGAATGGTTTCCTTCACCTGGATTTCATAGCATGTTGCTCACAGCCTGGTGGCCTGGGAAAAGACTTGTTATAAGGGCAGAACCACTGCAAAAAGCTCCTATTGGAGAAATACCTAGCAAAACTTTTGAGTTGGATCCGTACAGCGAATCTCCATTGGGCTGAGGAAAGCTGTTGGAATGGGGCGTCCCTTGAGACAACAGAA
Organism: Rhinopithecus bieti; assembly: GCF_001698545.2. Lineage (NCBI taxonomy): Eukaryota > Metazoa > Chordata > Mammalia > Primates > Cercopithecidae > Rhinopithecus > Rhinopithecus bieti. Next base: position 7,300,329 of record NW_016803880.1, on the reverse strand, counting down.
ATGTAGAGTCTCCAGTGTTCAGTTCCAGCCTGAGAGAGCTGCAGGCACCTGCCTTCAGTGTATGAGAACTGCGGGCATGAGCTCTGCCTGGCAAAACTGTAGTGATGGGGCTTCCTTATGTCTTGTGGACCCCAATTCTACCCCATTGTGTTCAGAGGTTGGGACACGGAGTCAAAAAAGATTGTCCTCCAACCTTAAGATTTAATCTTGTTCTCCCTGTTGAGCTTCGTAATTACTTGGAACAAGTTGCTAGGGTTTTTTCTTGTCCATTTTCTCCTTTTGGAATAGTAATGTCTATCTTATATATGTTTTCCTAGTCTATTTTGGAAATATGTAATTTGGTTTGATTTCACAAGCTCACAGCTGGAGAGAAATTTGCCTCAAGGTGAAGTGTGCCTTGAGTTTCACCTGTATCCAGTTTAGATGAAATTCTGAACTTTGGATATTTTAGTTGATACTGGATTCAGCTAAGAATTTAGAGACTGGCAGGGCACAGTAGCTCACACCTGTAATCCCAGCACTTTGGAAGGCCAAAGCAGGTGGATCACCTGAGGTTGGGAGTCCGAGACCAGCCTGACCAACATGGAGAAACCCCGTCTCTACTAAAAATACAAAATTAGCCGGGCGTGGTAGCAGTTGCCTGTAATCCCAGCTACTCATGAGGCTGAGGCAGGAGAATTGCTTGAACCCGGAAGGCAGAGGTTGCCGTGAGCTGAGATCTCACCATTGCAGTCCAGCCTGGGCAACAAGAGCGAAACTCTGTCAGAAAAAGAAAGAAGAAGAAGAAGGTGAAGGAGGAGGAGGAGGAGGAGGAGGAAGAGGAGGAGGAGGAGGAGGAGAGGAAGAGGAAGAAGAAGGAGAAGAAAGAAGAAGAAGAGGAAGAAGAGGAAGAAGAAGGAGAAGAAGGAGAAGAGAAGAAGGAGAAGGAGAAGAAGAAGAAGAAGAAGAAGAAGAAGAAGAAGAAGAAGAAGAAGAATTTAGAGATTATTGGAATAGAATAAATGTAGTCTTTATGTGAACACGGCATGAGTTTGGGGAATCAGAGGCAGAAAGCTATGATTTAAATGTTGTCCCCTTCAAAACTAATCTTGAAATTTGTCACTGTAGCAGTATTAAGAAGTAGGACCTTTAAGAGCCAATTAGGTCATAAGGGGTCCAACTTATGCATGGCATTGCTGCTGTCATGTAAGGACAAGTCTGTCCCTCTTACGATCTGTTGTCCTTCCACATTCCACTACAACATACTACAACAAGAAGGCCATTAGACAATGTCAACTCCTCAGCCTACAGAACTATAAGCTAATAAATTTTTCAGCCTACAGAACTATAAGCTAATAAACTTATTATCATTCAAAAATTACGTAGTCTGTGGTATTCTATTATAGCCGCAGAAAATGGACTCTGACACTACAATATTGGCTTAGAGACATGATGAATGCCATTTTTGTGCAAGCTGCATAATATGGAGAGGTAAGACAATTAGCTTAGTCTCCACTGATTGAATTCATAAATATTTTTTTTCAAATAATTTACATTATTAGACAGGCTAAGGATATGGTTAAAATTATGGTGACCTCCATGGATCAAGTGATATATTTTTCCTATCTGAGAACAGAAGTCATCCAAAAGGAAATGTTTGGAAATGAGTATACCTGTCCTTTGCCTGAGCTACTAGGACAGCACCGTTGATGTTATACTATTCAGAGTGTATTAGGAATATTTTACTTCCCCTTTTCAGAACACGATAGTATGCATGTGTAAATCAGTCTTGGCCCTGCCACTAGCTGAGAAGCTCTGCTTGCTAACTCTTAGTAAAGTTGCTGAACTCACTTCCTACTGCATTTCTCAAACTCTCTTTGAGCAGATGTTATTAATGGAATTACATAATTCCTTGCCAAGAGGCAATTCTTCAGAATGTTGAATTACTGCTGTTATGTGGTGCCTCATTCAGAGAGAATTAATACAAACCAAAGAGATCCTTGAAACTCTGCAAGATAGATTTTGTGGATCAATTAGGTTGACTGATAATCAGTAAGTCTAAACACTAATCAACACTTGGAATTGTCTTCTTGACAGAAATAATTGAAAGCAATGGTCTGTGTTCACTGGAATGGAGGAAAGCTGATGCACATAAATAGGTAGTGTCATGTATATGCGAGTGTGGGAGGTTGAGGGAGAGAAGTTTGGTTATAGAGATTCATTACTTGTCTGAGCACATCTGCTGCTGCCAAAGGAACATCATGAGTAGTGGAAAGACAGTTTAGCTGAAGAATAGGCTGAGTGCAGATTTTAAATATTCTGGGCTCTACAGGTTACTTATATCTGTGTATTCCTACATCTTCTCTGCCTGGGTATTCCTTCTTCACTTATCTACTTATGTGTAAATTGTTGTTGTTTAAACATGTAATTGTGGAGCAATGTTTACCCACTAGTACATTTTATTAGTAATTTTAAATTGGGCAGGGCCAATAAAAAATTAGTAACAGCATTCTATTTGTACATCTAAATTTTAACCAGAAACATTATAACTTGATAAAATTCCTCAATAAATAGTTGAACTGAATCACATTTATATTTTTCAAAAAAGCACAGTATGCTTAATTTAACCTGTTTATAACAGTACCAGCATAAATCTTATTCTAATGAATGATTGCTTTATAATAAAAATAGAATATTATAATACTAATGATGTATTATGCTTTAATGTATATTTGTTAAGCTCTAAAGTTCTTACCTGTTTTTCACCTTTTCCTTTATTTATTACTTAACTCCTTCCTCTATTTTTTATTTCCTCTCTAATTCTTTCCTTTTTTCCTCCGTGTCTTACTTCTCTTTCCCTCCCTGTCTCCACTCGCTCCTTTCTTTAATTTATTCTTTTTCTTTATTGCTTTTATTTGACAATTTGTGAGTCTCATTCTCTTCTCATTCAATAGGCGGAATATTAATGTGTTTGATAGAATATTTAATTCATATGTTTATTTTTGAATAAAATATACAGGTTTTCAAATTTTTATGAATGATAGCATGCAATAGTTTTAATTTTATATTTCACTGCTTTTACTCAGTATCCTTGTAAAACTCAATTCATGTGGCTGGATGTACACTGCTACTACACTATTAGAAGCAGTTCTGGGATTATGCCATAATGTGCATCAACCATATTGTATATATTCGGTTCACAGTGATGGAAGCATAGATTGCATTCAGTACTTAATAATTTCATATGCTCTCATTCTGAATGTATGTAAAGTTTTCTGTGAACACATAAGAAGATGTTTAACATCACTAATCATCAGGGAAATGCAAATCAAAAGCACCATGAGATTTACCTCATATCCACTAGAATGCTACTATTTAAAAAAAAAAAAACACTAACCAAAACCCAAAAATAAGTATTGATAAGGATGTGGAAAATTGAGAACCCTTGCCCAGTGTTGGTGGGTATAAAAAATAGGGCACCCACTATGAAAAACAATATGGTGGCTCCTCAAAAACCTCTATGTAGAGTTATCTTATGGTTCACCAATTCCACTTCTGAAATAAAACCCAAAGAATTGAAAGCAGGAACTCAATTGGGTATTTGTACATCTACATTAATAGTAGCATTATTAATAATAGCCAAAATGTAGACGCAATCCACCAATTGTTAATTGACAGATGAATGCATGCACAAAATATGATGTAACACTTACAAGGGGATACTAAAAGGAAGGAAATTCTGACATATACAAAATGGATGAATCTTAAGGATAGTGTGCTCAGTGAGATAAGCCAGTCACAAAAAAGACAATTACTCATACAGTGTTCCTAGAGTCATCAAATTCGGAGAAACAGAGAGTAGAATGGTGGTTGCCAGGTGTCAGAAAGGTAAAAATAGTGGAAAGGATTTTGTTTGCTTTTTTTCAAATCCTTGTTATTATTTAACTTTTATTTTAAAATTAGGAGTACACATCCAGGATGTGCAGGTTTGTTACACAGGTAAACTTGTGTCATAGGGGTTTGTTGTACAGATTCTTTCATCACTCAGGTATTAATCCTAGTATCTATTAGTTATTTTTCCTGATCCTCTTTCTCCTCATATTCCCCACACCCCTATAGGCCCCAGTGTGCCTTGTTCTCCTCTATGTGTCCATGTGTTCTCATCATTTAGCTCCCACTTATAAGTGAGAACATACAGTATTTGGTTTTCTGTTCCTGTGTTAGTTGCTCAGGATAATGGTCTCCAGCTCCATCTATGTCCCTGCAAAGGATATGATCTCATCCTTTTTTATGACTGCATAGTATTCCATGGTGTATATGTACCACATGTTCTTTATCAAGTGTATCACTTATGGGCATTTGGGCTGATTCCATGTCTTTGCTATTGGGAAAAGTTGTGCAATGAATATATGCTTTCATGTGTCTAAAATATTAATAGAATAATTTCTGTTCCTTCAGGTATATACCTAGTAATGGGATTGCTGGGTCGAATGATATTTCTGACTTTAGGTCTTTGAGGAATCGCCACACTGTCTTCCACAATGGTTGAAATAATTTACATGCCCATCAACAGTGTAAAAGTGTTCCTTTTTCTCCAAAATCTTACCAGCATCTGTTATTTTTTAACTTATTAATAATAGCCATTCTGATTGGTGAGAGATGGTATCTCATTGTGGTTTTGATTGTCACTTCCCTAATGATCAGTGATACTGTGTTTTTTTCATTTGTTTGTTGGCTGCATATATGTATTCTTTTGAAAAGTATCTGCTCATATCCTTTGCCCATTTTAATGGGATTTTTCCTCTCGTAAATCTGTTTAAGTTTCTTACAGATGCTGGATATTAGATCTTTGTCAGATGGATAGGTTGCAAAAATTTTCTCCCATTCTGTAAGTTGTCTGTTTATGCTGTTGATAGTTTGTTTTGCTGTGCAGAAGCTCTTTAGTTTAATTAGATCCCGTTTGTCAATTTTTGCTTTTGTTGCAGTTATTTTTGGCATCTTCATCATGAAATCTTTGCCCTTGCCTATGTCATGAATGATGTTGCCTAGGTTTTCTTCCAAGATGTTTATAGTTTTGCCTTTTTCATTTAAGTCTTTAATTCATCTTGATTTGATTTTTGTATATAGTGTAAGGATGCGGTCCAGTTTCAATTTTCTGCATATGGCTAGCCAGTTCTCCCAGCACCATTTATTGAATAGGGAATCCTTTACACATTGGTTGCTTTTGTCAGGTTTGTCAAAAATCAGATATTTTTAGGTGTGTGGTCTTATTTCTGGGTTCTCTGTTCTTTTCTACTGGTCTATGTGTCTGTTCTTATACCAGTACTATGCTATTTTGTTTACTGTAGCCCTGTAGTATAGTTTGAAGTCAGGTAACGTGATGCCTCTAGCTTTGCTCTTTATGGTTGGGATTCTCTTGGCTATTCAGGCTCTTTTTTGGTTCCATATGAATTTTAAAGTAGTTTTTTTCTAACTCTGTGAAGAATGTCAATGGCAGTTTAATGATAATAGCATTGAATCTATACATTGTTTTGGGCAGTATGGCCTTTTTAATGATATTGATTCTTTCTATCCATGAGTATAGAATGTTTTTCCATCTGTTTATGTCATCACTGATTTCTTTGAGCAGTGGTTTGTAGTTCTCCTTATAGAGATCTTTCACGTCCCTTGTTAGCTGTATTCCTAGGTATTTTATAATTTTTTTTGGTGGCAATTGTGAATGGGAGTTCATTCATGATTTGGCTTCAGCTTGACTATTGTTGCTGTGTAGGCATGCTTTGCAAGTTTTGTACGTCGATTTTTGCATCCTGAAACTTTGCTGAAGTTGCTTATCAGTTTAAGCAGCTTTTGGGCTAAGACAATGGGGTTTTCCAGATACAGGATTATGCCATCTTCAAACAGGGATATTGTGACATCTTCTCTTCCTATTTAAATGCCCTTTATTTCTCTTGCCTGATTGCTCTGGCTAGAAATTCTAACACTATGTTGAATAAGAGTGGTGAGAGAGAATCTTTGTCTTGTGCTGATTTTCAAGGTGAATAATTCCAGCCTTTGCCTATTGAGCATGATATTGACTGTGGATTTGTCATATATGGCTCTTATTATTTTGAGGTATGTTCCTTCAATACCTAGTTTATTGAGAGTTTTAACATGAAAGTATGTTAAATTTTATCAAAAGCTTTTCTGGGTCTTTTAGATAATTACGTATTTTTTTGTCTTTAGTTTTGTTTATGTGATGAATCGCATTTACTGATTTGTATATGTTGAACCAACCTTGCAACCCAGGATTAAAGCCTCCTTGACTGAGTGGATAAGCTTTTTGATGTGTCGCCAGATCCAATTTGCCAGTATTTTGTTCAGGATTTTCGCATCCACGTTCAAGTTTTCTGTTTTTGTTGTGTCTCTGCCAGGTTTTGGTATCAGGCTGATGCTGGCCTCATAGAATGAGATCCCAGAGCCAGAGTATGTAAAGCTCCTGGGTCTCTGTGTTTGCCTGAGTAGCTGCTCTGCCAAAACTTCAGGCAACTCTGTATGTCAGACAGAAGGCCCTGGTGGAGTGGACACATGAGGGGATCTCCTAACCCGAGAGTTGCAAAGATCTGTGGGAGAAGTGTTGTTTCCCAGGTTCACACATTAACTCATTGCCTCCTTGGGAAGAGGGCGTTTCTCTTGGCTCTCTGTTGCTCCCAGGGCGGGGCATCACCTTGCCCTGCTTTTCTCCATTCTCCATGGGTCAAACTGTCCCCCTGATCAGTCCCAATGTGAGTACCTGGATGTTTCAGTTCAATGAGTTTCTTCACAGAATTGGAAAAAACTGCTTTAAAGTTCATATGGAACCAAAAAAGAGCCCGCATTGCCAAGACAATCCTAAGTCAAAAGGACAAAGCTGGAGGCGTCACGCTACCTGACTTCAAACTATACTACAAGGCTACAGTAACCAAAACAGCATGGTACTGGTACCAAAACAGAGATATAGACCAATGGAACAGAACAGAGTCCTCAGAAATAATACCACACATCTACAGCCATCTGATCTTTGACAAACCTGAGAGAAACAAGAAATGGGGAAAGGATTCCCTATTTAATAAATGGTGCTGGGAAAATTGGCTAGCCATAAGTAGAAAGCTGAAACTGGATCCTTTCCTTACTCCTTATACGAAGATTAATTCAAGATGGATTAGAGACTTAAATGTTAGACCTAATACCATAAAAACCCTAGAAGAAAATCTAGGTAGTACCATTCAGGACATAGGCATGGGCAAGGACTTCATGTCTAAAACACCAAAAGCAACGGCAGCAAAAGCCAAAATTGACAAATGGGATCTAATTAAACTAAAGAGCTTCTGCACAGCAAAAGAAACTACCATCAGAGTGAACAGGCAACCTACAGAATGGGAGAAAATTTTTGCAATCTACTCATCTGACAAAGGGCTAATATCCAGAATCTACAAAGAACTCAAACAAATATACAAGAAAAAAACAAACAACCCCATCAAAAAGTGGGCAAAGGATATGAACAGACATTTCTCAAAAGAAGACATTCATACAGCCAACAGACACATGAAAAAATGCTCATCATCACTCGCCATCAGAGAAATGCAAATCAAAACCACAATGAGATACCATCTCACACCAGTTAGAATGGCAATCATTAAAAAGTCAGGAAACAACAGGTGTTGGAGAGGATGTGGAGAAATAGGAACACTTTTACACTGTTGGTGGGATTGTAAACTAGTTCAACCATTATGGAAAACAGTATGGCAATTCCTCAAGGATCTAGAACTAGATGTACCATATGACCCAGCCATCCCACTACTGGGTATATACCCAAAGGATTATAAATTATTCTACTACAAAGACACATGCACACGTATGTTTATTGCGGCACTATTCACAATAGCAAAGACTTGGAATCAACCCAAATGTCCATCTGTGACAGACTGGATTAAGAAAATGTGGCACATATACACCATGGAATACTATGCAGCCATAAAAAAGGATGAGTTTGCGTCCTTTGTAGGGACATGGATGCAGCTGGAAACCATCATTCTTAGCAAACTATCACAAGAACAGAAAACCAAACACCGCATGTTCTCACTCATAGGTGGGAACTGAACAATGAGATCACTTGGACTCGGGAAGGGGAACATCACACACTGGGGCCTATCATGGGGAGGGGGGAGGAGGGAGGGATTGCATTGGGGAGTTATACATGATATAAATGATGAATTGATGGGTGCTGACGAGTTGATGGGTGCAGCACACCAACATGGCATAAGTATACATATAACAAACCTGCACGTTATGCACATGTACCTAGAACTTAAAGTATAATAAAAAATAAAATAAAATAAAATAAAATAAAAAAAAAAAGAAAGTGCTCTATTTACTCATGCCTTTTGTTCCTCTCCATGAGCCCATGCACCCTAGCTGCTTCTAGTGGGCCACCTTGACCCCACTCCCAAGTTATGTTTTAATGGGTGTAGAGTTTTGGCTTTTCAAAATGAAAAGAGTTCTGGAGGTTCATTGCACAACAATGTAAATGTACTTAACATTGCATATTTGTACACTAGAAAAATGGTTCTCATGGTAACTCATATATTTACTCCAGTTAAATGTAAAAATTAAAATTAAAATAAAAAAGATTTATCTGACAGTAGGAGTGAACCTTTCTGGGTCACAATGTATTTAATTCAAGCAAGTATGAGTACAATATTCTATTTGAAACTTTTACATTCAAAGCCTTGTGGACTTCAAATAGTTTTGTCCCCACTTCCCACATACAGATCACTCACACCCTTTCTATGGGACACAAAGTCTGGGATATTCTTTATGTATAGTCTTCAAAATACTTGTCTTTTAAGGCTTCTGATCTGTAAACTAAATGGAACCTGCTTCTGCCATCGTTATCATAGCTAGTTGTGCCATACTTTAGGAAGCTTATTCTTAATCATTATTCTCTTTGGCCCTATTTAGAGCTGTGTGACTTTGGAAACTGTCACCAGCTTTGGGAAGTTTAAGGGTCCAGAATATTCAAAGACTATTTAGTCCAAATTTTTGGTGGTAAAAGTTCCTCAAAACCAATGTTTGCAAAGAAAATCATTTGCTTGCTGCCAGTTTCCTGTGCCAAAAAAACACATTGAATATTTTTTAATGAACATTTTCACGAAGCTCCTTTTATTAACTGCTTCCTTGATCCTATTTCTCCCTCTCTCTCTCTCTCTGTCTCCTTAAAACAAAGAAGCTTCCTTGAGAACCTTGGAATTAAATAGGAAAGCTGCACCTTTAAACTTGTCTTTGCTCTAAGTAAGTTTATTTAACTACATATATGAATTGAACCATTACCATTCAAAGTCTTTATGAATCTCATAATTTTGTCTTTGGAGCCTAATCAATCATCTTTCCCAGTGTTGGAAAACTTCAGATTACAGTACACTATTTTCTTTTATTTCTACTGTAAAACATGCAATTCTTTTCTGAGATTGTATCTTTCTTATAATACCCTCTCTAACACAGATAGTAATAGCTAACATTCTAATATTTCATTTAACACTTTCTGTAGACCTGTGGGCTGGGGAGACATGTGGTCTGCCTTCTAATTTACCATTAGTTTACCAAAACATTTATCTTATTAGGAAAAGTACATTTACCAAATGAACATACAGATGTAGATATGTGTTGTTAACTTCTGCCATGGTTTTTGCCCACAAACTTTTGTTACCAGGTTTTTCTATATAGTGTTCCCATACATACGTTGTCAGACCTTGCTATTCTACTCTATTCTATTTGCAATTCCTCTTTAAAGTCATACTATCTTGTTTACATTACTATATCTTCCTGAAAGTGCACATTATCCTAACATTGCTCTACATTTTCAAAATTTGCTACTCTTTGACAGTTATTTTTTTTTTATTTTTAGGAGACGGAGTCTCGCTCTGTCGCCCAGGATGGAGCACAGTGGCAGGATCTCAGCTCACTGCAAGCTCCGCCTCCCGGGCTTACGCCATTCTCCTGCCTCAGCCTCCCGAGTAGCTGGGACTACAGGCGCCCGCCACCTCGCCCGGCTAGTTTTTTCTATTTTTTTTTTTTTAGTAGAGACGGGGTTTCACTGTGTTAGCCAGGATGGTCTCGATCTCCTGACCTCGTGATCCGCCCATCTAGGCCTCCCAAAGTGCTGGGATTACAGGCTTGAGCCACCGCGCCCAGCCGAGAGTTATTATTAATTTTATTTTTATTTTATTGATTATATGATATAATACATATAAAATACCATGCATATCACAAGTATATATTCTACACATTATTTTATCATGCCTGTGTTATATATAATGCATATATAAGGCATGATAATAAAATCAAATCTACCCTGTCACTTTTATATCACTGATATGGTTTGGCTGTGTCCCTATCTAAATCTCATCTTGAATTGTAGCTCCCATAATTCACATGTGTTGTCGGGGAAACTAATGGGAGATAATGGAATCATAGGGGCAGTTTCCCCCATACTGTTCTTGTGGTAGTAAGTCTCACGAGATCTGATGGTTTTATAAGGGGCTTCCCCTTTCTCTTGGCTGTCATTTTTTCTCTTGCCCATCGCCATGTAAGACGTGCCTTTCGCCTTCCACCATGATTGTGAAGCCTCCCCAACTACATGGAACTGTGAATCCAGTAAGCCTCTTTTTTTAAAATAAATTACCGAGTCTTAGGTATGTCTTCATCAGCAGTGTGAAAATTGACTAATACAATCAGATGTGACCATATGATTTACTTTGGTATTAGAATATAAGTGGCAGATAAGTACTACTTCTCAGTACAAACTTTAAAAGCCTTCATGTGGTTCAACTAATAATTTACATCACTCTGCTATGAGTTTCCTGTGTTTCCTATAGAAGCATGGGAACTTACAGTCTGGGTACTGGAATAAAGATTCATGTAGCAGCACCATGGCCAAATTATACCTGATATATATATATATATGTATATATGTGTGTGTGTGTGTGTGTGTGTGCATGCATATATATGTCTGTGTATATGTGTGTGTATATATATATCCACTTCCTTGATATCTGGCATTACAAGGTGCTCTGGGCCTATCTTCCACATTTCATGCTTCAGTTCTAGAATTATCTTTTCTCCAAGGAGTCCTGGTTCATTTTATTGCAGAACACTTTTAGAAGCAATATCCGGGTACTGGTTATGCTTCTTGCTACTGCAGAACTGTTGCTTCTGGTCTCTTTCAATTGATAGAACAGAGGAATATACACGTGTATTGTAACCTGTATGTGTATACATATCTCTAAATATGTCTATATGTAAACATCTATATATAATAAGCTAAAACAAGATCATACTAGTATTTCCAGTGCCAATCTATTCCCACATGAATCATTTAAGCCTTCTTCCCTTGCTCTAGAATACAGAGTGTGTGTATTTTTCAGTTGGTCTTCAGTTTTACAGACTTCATTAATTTTCAGTAATTTAGGTGAGCACCATTTCCCTATTACCTTCGATGACATGGTTTTATATACTTGTAGTACAGTTAGAATGTTTTGTCAAATTCTGTATTCTGCACCAGAATTCCCTAGACCTCTTAAATGATGTGTTTAAATTTTCATACATTAAGGTTCTTTTTTGTGTGTGCTGTAAAGTTCAATGGGTTTTGACAAATGTATGATAACATGTATCCACAGTTACAGTATTATCCAGAAAAATTTCACTACCACAAAAAAATCCTCTGTACTTTATCTATTTAACCCTACCCTGTCCTAGTTACTATGATGTGTTTACCCTTTGCCTATCTTTACTTTCCACAGTATCATAAAATTAGAATTGTACAGTGTCAATTTTTTAGACTAACTTTGTTCATTTGGCAATATATATTTAAGATGCAACTATGTCTTTTTGTGGTTTCATAGCTCATTTTTTAAAATAATAATATTTTATTTTATAATTGTATGCCAATGTGTTTATGCATGCACATGTTGAAGAAAATATTGGTTGCTTCACATTTTGATGATTGTATAATAAATAATGTTGCTATAAATGTTTTTGTGCATGTTTTTCTGTGGTTATATTTTCCAATTAGTTGTGATACGGTTTGGCTGTGTCCCCACCTAAATCTCATCTTGAATTGTAATTCCCATGATTCCCACATGTCATGGGAGGGACTGAATGGGAGGTCATTGAATCATGAGGACAGTTTCCCCCATGGTGTTCTCATGATAGTGAGTGAGTTCTCATGAGATCTGATGATTTTATACCTGGCATTTGCCCTGCTGGCATGCATTGTCTCTCCTGCTGCCTGTGAAGAGGTGCCTTCCACCATGATTGTAAGTTTCCTGAGGCCTCCCCAGCCATGTGGAACTATGAGTGAATTAAACCTCTTTTCTTTATAAATTACCCGGTGTCAAGGGTTTCTACTGTGAAACATGCAATTCTCATAGCAGCATGAGAAGGGACTAATACAGTTTGCTAAATATTTATGAGCATGACTGAGCAATGTATGCTAAGACTATTCTTATCTTTTCAAGAAACGATCCCGTAGTTTTTCAAAGTTACTGTGGTAGACTGATGGCCATCAAAAAGATGCAGGTCCTAATCCATGAAACTGTGACTGTTTCTTTAGATGGCAAAAGAGCCTTTGCAAATGGAATGAAGTTTAGGGTCTTGAGATGAGGAGATTGTCTTAAATTATCCAGTGGGGCCCTAAATGCTATCAGAAGTGTCTTTAGTACAGAGAGGCAGAGAGAACTGGATGCCATAGCAGAATGCAATGGGGCCACTGAAACAATGTGCTACACTGCTGCTTTTGAAGATGGAAGACTAAGCCAGGAGCCAAGGAATACAATAAATAAATAAAGAGATAAAGAAAGAAAGAAAAATCTACATTCATATGTCTCTCCAAATTTTGGGGTAATAGTTTGTTCTGTGACCTCAATTCTAGTATTTTCACAAGAGAGTCCATCGATTTTCACTTTATTCAGCATTTTTTTTTTCTGTGAGAGTAAGAAGTGATGATTTCAATTTTTTGTGTGTGAAGCTAAAATTGAAAATTTTAACTAGCAACTTAAAATACTTTCAAAAACAACTATAATTTTGCTGTCTTAAAAAAGGCTTAAATCTCAATAATAACCTATAATTAACCCTAGATTTCCTCTACTTTGTTTTCCAGGTGCCATAATTTGTGCAAATTATATAAACCTCATTCTAAATTCTGTGTTTATCATGGCAAGCCTATATAAAATTATTACCAAAATACTACTTGGGGTGATTTTATCTTTTTGAAATATTGATTGTACTGTAGATACTATTTAAGTATCTACTTTTTGTCTCAATAGTCTACTACTAAGATATATTCCTTTGTTATATATTCATTTTCAACTTCTATACAATACTTTTTATGTCACTTTACCACACTTTTATCATTCTCTCTTCCATTAATAAATATTTGGGTGGTTTTCAATTTCTATTTTCATGGATACTATGATTAACTTTGTCATGCATGTCTCCTGTTGCGTATATCAAGTATTTTTCTTCTTTCTTTTCTTCTTCTAACTAAAGACCTGGGATCAATAGAAAGGAATGCCTGAGTTACAATAGGGGGTTGAGGAGACCAGTGATTTATCATTCAGATGAAGCCTCCGGGGAGTAGACTTCAAAGAGAATAGATTGTAAACGTTTCTTATTAGACTTGCCAAGTCTGCTGTATCAGTCTCAAGGTCTGTTTTTACCTTAAGAGTAATGACACATGTCTAACTCCCCTTCCCATCGTGGCCTGAACTAGTTTTTCAGGTTATCTTTGGAATCCCCTAGGCCTACAGGAGGGGTCTATTCAGATGGTTTGGGGCCTTAGAATTTTATTTTTGGTTTATAGCTATCCCTGTGCCAGTATCTTCAAATCCATAGAGCTTCAGAATGACTTGTATTTCATAGTTCAAATACTATTTCCCTGCTCTCTTCTTCAGAAAATTACAGGTCAACCTTTGTCCTTTTATTCTTCTTGAAAATTATGTAATGACCTTATTAAGTTGTACAGAATAAAATGTCAGGAGTTGGATTTTATTTTAAATATATATGTATATCAATTTGAGGACATTTAACCTGTTACTGTTTTAAGTAAGGCTTGTGTCATATTTCTAAAAAGAGTTCACAATTTTCTCTGGAGAGATCTTCAATATCTTCTGTAGGATTTGTCTTAGATACTTGATATCCTTTGATATTTTCACTTTATGCTTTCAAGTTGTTTGGTAATGGTATATATAAATAGAAATGACTTTTAAAATACATCTTGTAACTACTCACCAAAATAAGTTTTCCTATAATATTTATCACATGTTAGTTTTCTATCACATTGCATACAAATAAATTTTATTTCACCTTTGTATTTTTTATTTTGAAAACAAAGCTGTCAAAGAACTTCAATGGATTAATACATAGAAAAAAGGCTGTAAAATCTTGGGCTCATTTTTTATTTAAAAAGGAATTTTTCTGACATTTTCTAAAATCAATCAACTTTAGAAAATTGTCACTGTTTTAAGAAGTTAGTGTCATCTTTCTTATTTTGTTTTTTATACTTAATTTTTCAAGAGTGTTTACAGAGTGGGTAATGAGATTTATTTCCTACATTTTATTTTTGTATGTTTTGAGTCATCATATTTATTAGTCATTTAATCAGAGAATGCTTTAAATTTTATTCATGGATTATTTTAAGTAAATTGAACCGTCTATGTGTACCAGGTATAATCTAATTTGACATGATGTATTCTCTTCATATACCTTTGGGATTATCTAATGAATCTTTCCCTCCTGTATTCAGAGTGTTCAATGTGTGGCAAATTTTATAAGGACTAATATTTGTCAAAATTATTTTTATTGAATTATTGAAAATACCACTGAAGCATAATATTGCTTATAGTATTCTTAATGAAATATATGTTATAAAATGTGAATTTGTTTTTTGTATGAAATCTAATTGCTTTTAAAATTTTAATTATTATTTTTGCATTTTAAACTTTAATTTTGCTAGGATATGTTTTCATAACAGTTGTTCCTTAACTCTCCTCTTTAGGATCAAATGGATCTTTCACTCTTGGTTCTTTCGTTTTCAACTCTGGGAAATGCATTTCTACTGTTATTTAAAATATTTTTCTATTCTTTTGTTCTGTCTTTCTGGGACTTCGGTTACCTACCTGATTGCACATCTATTTCTATCCTACAATTATTTTTGAGCAAAATATTTACCCATGTCTTTAGAAATATGGTATGCCAATTTGTAAAAGCTTGAGTTACCCAAATCCTTCCTTATGTCTCAAAGATGTTTTTATCTAAATTAAAAGACAATGACCTATCTGTTCTAATTAATCTTCTTTCTATGGTATGTAATTTGCAATTTTACTTCACCTGCAAGCCATTTTACTGCTCTGATATCTAGTTATTTTGTTTCCTGTTCCTCTGAAAATAGCTTCAGCCCTACTGGTAAAATTTGCTTTGGGAGGGGTTAAAGCCCAGACCACAGTTTTCATCTGATCATGTGGCATTAAGTGGACAGGAGAAAATAAAGCTCAGGTTAGAGAGCCACAGTTGACCTCCAGCCTTATGCAGAAGCTTAATCAAGCAGCAAGTGGTTCCATGCTAAAATTTGTCTTTGGAACCCTGGATAGCAATAGTCCTGGAAAGGATTACCCTGCGCAGACAGGTTGTCCATTTCCATTATCTTTTATAGGACTTCAGTGGTGTCCAGAGAGAGAGATATATATATATATATTATTTTGTAAAATTGGTGGTGTTAAACCTACTTCAGGGTATGACTCTGCCAATGAAATGTATGAAGAAGTACACAGCTTCCCTGGGAGCCCCCACCCCGGGGTTTCACCGTGTTAGCCAGGATGTTCTCGATCTCCTGACCTCGTGATCCGCCCATCTTGGCCTCCCAAAGTGCTCCGCCCATCGTGGCATGCTTTCTTACTATTTTTTCTTCTTATCTTACTTTCTTTACTCTTTACCTAATAGAGACCTACATCATAGAGAAATGTACATTTTATTCATCTTAGAGAACTGAAACATTTTGGTAAAAAATGTCTTTGTACTCTTACATAAAAATTTTTCAAATTTTGTTTCTTCTTAAAGAGTAATGTATTTTGATAAGAAATATTGAACTTCATAAGAAACAAAATGTGATTATATTTACGTAAAACTAATGAGTAAAATGCAATGATTCCTTTTTATAATTATATTTCTTGGAATAGCATAAGGAGCAGCTTCCATTTGTCAATATCAAACTTTATCAGACCTACAGGACATGCATCAGGCCGTACTGATACTATGGATTTTAAATTTTAACTATATTGAAAATTTGAATTTGTAGCAAAATAATGAAGCTGTATATTTTACTATGGTAGTTTAATTTTGCTCTTGTCACAAATCATGTAGACCATTCTTATGTCTTTTAACTCATTAACTTGCTTTGACTAAATTTTTCTAAATCAAAATCATTATAGCTGAAGTGCTTCTATTAGAGATAGAAGCTTGAAGCAAAGAAGTTGGAGTCAAAAGTAAATAATTTATTTGATGTTTGAATTAGAAATAAACTTTTTCTCCAAATTTAGACAATTAATCACAAAACTACACTGTCAAACTCTAAAACATCTTTATGACAGATTGTATACAGTTTAAACAATATGTACTATAACAATGCTCTTTATCCATTAGAAATTTAGCACTGTCCAGATATTACTGTTTTTTTAATTAAGAGATATCTAAGATTCGATGATTAAAAATAAATATTTAGATACACATTAATAAGAGCTGTTTATTATAATTAGATCAACTAACAAAAACTCTAAGCTATTGTACTTTAAATTTACATAAAACAAAGTAAAGTATATTATGTTACTATTGAACTCCATTCTGGGATGAAGTAAAAAAAAAACTTGAGGGCACAAACAATGATGTAACTCTCACACAAGGTTTATCAGAAACTAGGTACATATGCAAAATGTAATAAATTTTATAAAAACGTTAAAGTGACTTCACAAATGTTTATAGGTAAAATGTCATCTGATTAATATGTATCAATGATATTTAAATAGAATAGTGTATACATTTAAGTACATACAATGGCATAGGCTACACATAGAAAGCAAAGCTGTGAATAACTACTAATAACCACTCTAATAACACAAGATATGTTTTATAGGTTTCACTTTACTCCTTAAAAATTAAAATTTATATCCTAATTGCTCAGGCAACTTAAGATCTTGAAAATGCCCCCTTACGTTAAAATATGCATTTTACACATTTTCTTATAAGCTGAGATAATAATTATATGGTAAATAGTGAGCACCAGAAAAAAGATAAAATTACCTTTGATTTAGTTTTATAGAAAGAACTGCATACATGCAAACACCATATTCATATTTAATGTGAAGCTCTCTGTTGCACCTCTTTACTGCAAATTACTTCAGGTAATTTGTGAGAACACCTGCTGATCTTGAACAATGAAATTATCAGCTATCTGCTTTAAAAAGGCTTTCAACTGCCAGCTCTGAAGTGCTAGTTGTTCATTTGCCAATTATATGGCAAATATATATATTCACAGTTCCATATATTCAAAGACACTATATCCCTCTATTATAGAATTACCTCAATTAGAAGGTATGAGCTGAATTAAAATATCTTTATCATTTAAGCCCAAATTTACTGTCTTTTAAGATATTATTTTCATTTGTCTCCTTTAAAATTTAATTTAGCTGGCAGTTCCAAGATGGCTGAATAGGAACAGCTCCAGTGTACCGCTCCCAGCGTGAGTGGTGCAGTAGATGGGTGATTTCTGCATTTCCAACTGAGGTACCGGGTTTATCTCACTGGGGCTTGTCAGACAGTGGGTGCAGGACAGTGGGTGCAGCACACTGAGCATGAGCCGAAGCAGGGCGAGGCATTGCCTCACTCGGGAAGCACAAGGGGTCGGAGAATTCCCTTTCCTAGCCAAGGGAAGCTGTGACAGATGGCACCTGGAAAATTGGGTCACTCCCACCCTAATACTGTGATTTTCAACAGTTTTAGCAAAGGGCACACCAGGAGATTATATCCCATGCCTGGCTCAGATGGTTCCCATGCCCATGGAGCCTCACTCGTTGCTAGCACAGTAGTCTGAGATCCAACTGCAAGGTGGCAGCAAGTCTGGGGGAAGGGCGCCCACCATTGCTAAGGCTTGAGTAGGTAAACAAATTGGCCAGGAAGTTCTAACTGGGTGGAGCCCACCACAGCTCAAGGAGGCCTGCCTGCCTCTGTAGACTCCACCTCTAGGGAAAGGGCATAGCCAAACAAAAGGCAAAAGAAACCTCTGCAGGCTTAAATGTCCCTGTCTGACAGCTTTGAAGAGAGTAGTGGCTCTCCCAGCATGGAGTTTGAGATCTGAGAACGGACAGACTGCCTCCTCAAGTGGGTCCCTGACCCCCGAGTAGCCTAACTGGGAGGCACCCCCCAGTAGGAGCAGACTGACACCTCACACAGCCAGGTACCCCTCTGAGATGAAGCTTCCAGAGGAACGATCAGGCAGCAACATTTGCTGTTCAGCAATATTCACTGTTCTGCAGCCTCCGCTGCTGATACCCAGGCAAACAGGGTCTGGAGTGGACCTCCAGCAAACTCCAACAGACCTGCAGCTGAGAGTCCTGAGTGTTAGAAGGAAAACTAACAAACATAAAGGACATCCAAACCAAAACCCCATCTGTATGTCACCATCATCAAAAACCAAAATAGATAAAACCACAAAGATGGGGAAAAAACAGAGCAGAAAACCTGAAAATTCTAAAAGTTAGAGTGCCTCTCCCCCTCCAAAGGAACACAACTCCTTGCCAGCAATGGAACAAAGCTGGATGGAGAATGAAAAGTTGAGAGAAGAAGGCTTCAGATGATCAAACTTCTCAGAGCTAAAGGAGGAAGGTTGAACCCATCGCAAAGAAAGTTAAACCTTGAAAAAGGATTAGATGAATGGCTAACTAGAATAACCAGTGTAGAGAAGTCCTTAAATGACCTGATGGGGCTGAAAACCATGGCATGAGAACTATGTGACACATGCATAAGCTTCAGTAGCCAATTCGATCAACTGGAAGAAAGGGTATCAGTGATTGAAGATCAATGAATGAAATGAAGCAAGAAGAGAAGTTTAGAGAAAAAAGAGTAAAAAGAAATGAACAAAGCCTCCAAGAAATATGGGACTATGTGGAAAGACCAAATCTACATCTGATTGGTGTGCCTGAAAGTTACAGGGAGAATGGAACCAAGTTGGAAAACACTCTGCAGGATATTTTCCAGGAGAACTTCACCAACCTAGCAAGGCAGGCCAACATTCAAATTCAGGAAATACAGGGAACACCACAAAGATACTCCTTGAGAAGAGCAACTCCAAGACACATAATTGTCAGATTCACCAAAGTTGAAATGAAGGAAAAAATGTTAAGGGCAACCAGAGAGAAAGGTCAGGTTACCCACAAAGGGAGGCCCATCAGAATAACAGCGGATCTCTCAGCAGAAACTCTACAAGCCAGAAGAGAGTGGGGGCCAATATTCAACATTCTTAAAGAAAATAATTTTCAACCCAGAATTTC
>NW_016803880.1:7264439-7277367 GCF_001698545.2 Rhinopithecus bieti | reverse complement strand
CCTTTGTAGGGACATGGATGCAGCTGGAAACCATCATTCTCAGCAAACTATCACAAGAACAGAAAACCAAACACCGCATGTTCCCACTCATAGGTGGGAATTGAACAATGAGATCACTTGGACACAGGAAGGGGAACATCACACACTGGGGCCTATTTTGGTGAGAGGGGGAGGAGGGAGGGATAGTATTAGGAGATATACCTAATGTAAATGACGAGTTAATGGGTGCAGCACACCAACATGGCACATGTATACATATGTAACAAACCTGCACGTTGTGCACATGTACCCTAGAACTTAAAGTATAATAAAAAATAAATAAATCAATAAATAAAATTTAGCCAATTGGAGAATGAAATCAATGACCGAAGTCATTTATTGCTATTAATTGTCATTTGTAAATGTCTTGTAAAGTGGAGAACATTATCTAGGTATATATACACATAAGAATTGCATAGAGATATACAAATATATTTATATGTGAGAAATCTTTTCATAATAGAAAGATATATATTTTAGGTATGGACTTAATTAAAATTAGGTAGATTTTGCCTTATTAAAATGTACTTTAAAATTAACTAATAGTATAAATAAACCAAAAGCAATTATTCTATGCTGCCTGCTAACTGCAATTATCATTGCCAATGTAGTACAAGAAATATGTAATATTTTTTCAAAATATCCATATAGTTTTATAATAATTAAAATATATGGGTTTTGTAAGTCAAGTGCTCTATGGGTTTAAACTTTACATAAATATGGCTGTCTGGAGTCAGATTAGTCTTTACAATACAAGCAGGTTTCAGAGAAGCTCTCTATCCAAGTGCTTCCACTGTACAAGCAAGGTTGAATTTTACGTATATGTTTGAATACACATAAGTCTTACAAAAGTCAGATACAACCAATAGTTTTATTTCACTTGTGTATATACACCTCTAATCAAACTTAAAATCTTGTTAGACTAATAATTAACTCTAAAAAACAGAAAGGGAGATAATCATTATTATTAGATACAGATGTTATTCTTTCTTGCTGGGAATCAAAGAACAGTGTTCAGTCTTTGTCTATGTATCTAGATGTCTAAGGATGCATGTGGGGATGTGTAATATACACTTATGTGTACAATGTGTAGCATTCAAGGAAAATAAATATCAAATACCCACATCAAAATATATGTGTAATTTTTAATTTTATTAAACTTTGTTTAATGGCATTAATATTTTAATAGATGACATTAAAACAAATGTCTTATAATATTAATTTATATAATTGTATAAATTAGTTAAATATTAGAAATAGCATGCATTGCATTACCTATTTAGTGTTTTAATCTAGTACTTCCTAAGACTTCTAGTTAGTTTTAATCCCTTTTAAAGAATCTTCCATAAAAGATCAAAACTTGACAATTATATAATAAAATATGATATGCTTAAAGTAATTCATATCAAATATAGCTGGTTACAGGAGAACAATGACAAGGTCATTGAGAATCATTAATTTTCAAATATTTGATTTCAGGTTAATAGTTGGATATGTCACTTTTTATAACAATCATGAAGTGTACCTGCCAAATAATTTTTAACATAATATTTTGAATGAAGTTGTGCAGAGTTTTCTCATATTTGTAGCATTTGAGGTATAGATTATATTTTAAAATTGCACATAGTTAATGTATAATTTTTATGAGTTTGAAAATATGTATACACTCACCATGATGAAGGAACAGGATACTAACCATATCCCTTACCTCCAAAGCTTTGCTTGTGTTTTTGTTTGTTTGTTCGTTTGTGATAAAAGCACATAACATGAGATGTATCCTTTTAACGTGCTTTAAATGTACAACACTCTGGTGTTAACTACAGACACTACATAACCCAGAAAATCTCTAGAACTCATTTGCCTTGCAGACCAGAAACCCTATACTCATTAAGCAACAATTTCACATTTTCCCTTCCACAAGCTCCTAACAACCATTATTCTATTATTTGCTTCTATGAGTTTGACTGTTTTCGATATCTCACAAAAATGGAATCATGCAGTCCTTGTACTGGTTTATTTCACTTGGTATAAGATCCTCCAAGTTCATCAATGGTGTCACAAAGGATAGGATTTTAAAGTGTATATGTATATATACACACACACACACACATATACACATCACATATATAAAGTATATATATCACGTATATATAAAGTATATATATATACTTTTCTTTATCCATTCATCTGTCAGTATATATTTCTGTTTTTTCCATAGTTTGCCTTGTGAAACAATACTGCAGTGATCATAGGGTTGTAGATATCTCAAGATCCTGATTTTAAATTTATTGGATACATAGAATTTGGATTGCTGGATCAGATGAGAGCTCTATTTTTAATTTTTTGAGTTATCTCCATACTGTTTTTCATAGTAGCATACATTCTCACCAACAGTGTATAAGAGTTTCAATTCCTCCATGTCCATACCAATATTATATTTTGTTTAATAGTAATAGTCATCTGACAGTTGTGAGATGATATCTCACTGTGATTTTGATCAGCATTTCCCTGATGATTAGTGATGTTGAATATCCTTTCATGTACCTGGTGACTGCTTCAAAGAAATTCCTTTTTTTTTTTTTGGCAACTGAGTCTCATGCTGTCACCCAGGCTGGAGTGCAGTGTCACCATCTTGTCTCACTGCAACCTCCACCTCCTGGGTTCAGACAATTCTCCCACCTTGGCCTCCTGAGTAGCTGGGATTACAGGCGCACACCACCATGCCCAGGTAATATTTGTATTTTTTTTTTTTTTTTTTTTAGTAGAAATGGGGTTTCACCATGTTGGTCAGGCTGGTCTCAAACTCCTGACCTCATGATCCACCTGCCTTGGCCTCCCAAAGTGCTGAGATTACAGGCGTAAGCCACCCTGCCCGGCCCCTAGCCAATTTTTGAATTGGGTTATTGACTCTTTGACATTGAGTTGTAGGAGTTTATTATGTATTTTAAAGAATAATTGGTTATCAGATAGATGGTTTGCAAATATTTTCTTCTATTCCAGAGTTGGCTTTTGTGCTATGTTCATTATTCCCTTTGCTGTAAAGAAGCTTTAGTAAAAGAAGAACAAATTGAACTCAGAAATAGTGAAGAAAGAAAATAACAATCATCAGAGCAGAAATAAAATAAATAGAGACTAGAAAAGCAATAATAAAGAGCAATAAAAATAAGGGTTGGTTTTCTGAAAAGATAAAATTGGCAAACCTTCAGCTAAGTTAACTAAGGAAAAAATAAAGAGGACTCAAACAAAATTACAAATAAAAGGGAAGACATTATAAGGGATTATAGGATAACACTATGAACATTTATATGCAAACAAATTCGATAATTCAGAAAAATTGGATGAATTCCTGGACACATAAAAACTACCAAGACTGCATTGTGAAGAAATGGAAAATCCAAATAGATCAAAAATGAGTAAGGAGATTGATAAATAATTAAAAATACTTCAGCAAAGAAAATCCCAAATCAAATGGTTTTACTGGTGAATTATATCAAACATGAAGAAAATGAATGCCAATGCTTCTTAAGCTGTTCAAGAAAATGAAAAGCAAGGAACACTTTCAAACTCACTTTACAAAGCCAGGATTACCCCTGTATCGAGGCCAGGCAGAAACACTACTTAAAACACAAAAATCAACTGGGTGTTGTGGTGCAGGCCTATAGTCCCAGCTACTCGGGAGGCTGAGGCAGGAGAATCGCTTGAACCCAGGAGGTGGAGTTTGCAGTGAGCCGAGATCATGCCACTGCACTCCAACCTGGGCGACAAAGCAAGACTCCATCAAAAAACAAACAAACAAAAACCAAGAACAAAACAAAACAAAACAAACACTACAAAAAAATAAAATCACAGGCCACTATCTTGATGAACATAGATGCTAAATCCTCAAGAAAATTCTTGCAAACCAAATTCAACAGCACATTAAAAATATGGCACAACATGATGAACTGGGATATATCCCTGGGATGCAAAGATGGTTCAACATAGGTAAATTTTTATTGCACTGTTTATCTTTTTTCTATTGATGTCTTAAGTAAAGTAATATATTCTGTACACTACCCTCTATCCAGATATATGTAAATATTTTATTTGGAAGGTTGCTTTTTTCACATTCTCAATGTTGTCTTGGTGTTTTTAAATAATAACAAATTCTTAATTATAACAGTTCAGTTTATCAGTATTTTCAGTTTTGGTTAGTGCTTTTTGCCTGCAGCAAATTTAGTAATGTATTTTACAATTTACATGAAATTGACTTTTGTATATGACATGAGATATTTTCTTCCATGTTTTATCAATTGAACTAATTCAATTGATTAAAAAGAACCCATTTTCCCCACTAAATCTTAGTGTTTCCTTTGTGTAAAAATAAAACTAATGATCATATACTTATGAGCCTGTTTATTGATGATCCAGTTGTCTGCTTCTCTCTGCCAGTTGCCATACCACCCTGGCTTAATTACTGTAACTTTGTAAAAAGTCAATTTTCAAATTTACAATGGTCCTGATTTCCCATTTCCCAATGAAGAATTTAGTATTGTATTTCCTAATTCTACCCCCAAAAGACATTATAAAACTATCTTCATATTTTAGTTTTTGATGTTATAATTGACAATGTTATTTTTATTTCTATCTTTATACTATTGTGCTAAAAAAATAGTTTGTGTGATTTCAATACTTTAAAATTTATGGTGACAATTACGAAGGGGCAAAGTTAATTTTGGGAAACATGCCACAGTCAAAGTCTACTTTAGCTCGAAGTTGTTGAGAGAATAACTCTTTAACTAAACATCATTTGAGCTTAAACTCAATACATTAGAAATCTAATGAAGTTAATTCAATCAACTCATTTACCTGAAGTAACCAGGATTTAGTAAAATGGTTAGCTTTTTGTAAAGTGATTATTAATACACAAAAGCAATTACCTTCCTTTTAGCTTAGAATAACTAGCTAAATTATACCAGAAAGAACTTGCCTTCCATGGTTGACACCTCAATGAAATTTGCTAAATAATTAAGTTAAATAGAAGTGTGGTTAACCTTTTAGAAAATATATCAGAAAATTTTAGAAAATAAAGGAAGCATAATTACCTCTTTTCCCTGGATATTGTAAAGATTTACTGTGATATTAAGCAAACAAAAGTATCAAAATAATTTTCATGGTATATACAAGGTGAATGTAGAAGAAAATGTAGGAAAAGAAACAAAAGTATTTTAAAGAAAGTGGCAAGGACTTAAGAACTTTCCCTGCTGAGATTAAGACATTATAAAGCAATATAAAAAAGAACAGTGCAGTTTTATTCTAATGAAAATATACAATGAAAATTACATGTACTTTTAGTATTTTAAGTTACATGGAATACTTTTATATGCTAAAGTTAAAATGATATTCGTTGATGTTCTGCACATTCTTTTCACAGTTTTTCTTCTCACATTGTCTATTTAACCCATTCTCTTTAGTTCTTTTTCCCTGACCAATTGTCCAGTAAAATTGCCTTTGTTGAGGTCCTCAGTGATCTATTTTAAAATTCACTGAGAAATCCTCAGCCCTGATGTTGTTTGATCAATTTGTCAAACTTTGCTTAAACATATATATCCTTTAGAGACTACTCTGTATGTTTCTTCTCTTAACACATTTCTGTTTTTTTCTTAGTGACTTTTGCTGGTCCTTTATCTTCACTTACCAGAACTGGCAGGTTACAGCTGAAGCTAAGGGCCTACTGCATCATACTTCCACTGTGCTCTGACCCATACGACCCAAGAAATAGAGCCCAAACCATGATATTAAGAAGCCTTAATCCTCAAATGTCAAGATTCCTTAAACAGAGTCTGACTTCTAGCCTTGTCAAAACCATTTGTGCTGCCCTAGAATGGAAGGAGCAACATGGAGCTCAAATATCTAATACTATCTGTATTTCCTTTCTTTTTTTTTTAAAAAAAAAAATGATGGCTGGCCCAGGCAATGGGGCTTGTACCTGCAATCCCAGCATTTTGGGAGGCCAAGCAGGTGGATCACTTGAATCCAAGAGTTTGAGACCAACCTGGGCAACATGGCAAAACCCTGTCTGTACAAAAAAATACAAAAATTAGCTGGACATGGTGGCATGTGTCTATAGTGCTAGCTACGGGGAGGTTGAGGTGGGAGGACGTTATGTGTAGAATATTAGACTCTGCACTGTTTGCTTTCCTTAACCTGTAGTATAATTTTATAGCCACATCTAAGGAATAGCTAACCATCCTGATAGCAGATATGTACATTTAATATATGCAGTTGTCCAGATTACAGAAGTTTTTCCCAATCAATGGAAATCTGTAAGACTAAAAATGTTAGATTATAGAATTGTCCTCAATGACACATTTTATTTATTGGAAAATAATATTTTCATCTCTGCCCCATTTTAAGCTCTTTCATAGTAACATTTGCCCCCAGTGGGCTTTCGGGACCACTGTAACTAAAGAAGACAATCTATCAATCTGATATATCCTTTAAAAATCATTCATTTAATAGTGTTTAGAGATTATAATAACACAATGTATTCAATTTCACAGAATATGAAATTCAAAGCCCAAAACTGCAAGTCACCTGGCTCTCACTCTTGAGATTCTATGATATTTTCAACACAAAGAGAGCAGGCTCTTTTCACTCTCTGCTAGATAAACACAGAAACTATTTCTTTAGCATCAAATTTTACCTGCTAAATCCAACATGTCTATTGTAATCATCAACTAATAGGTAAGCATATTCTCTGCCATGTGAGAGTTTTATACGTTCTTTTGCTACATATTTCACCAATACCAACTCTTAGGGATTTTTTCTTTAAGTCAACTGTACTTTTAAGTTTTAACCTCTTCACTCAATTCTCTTTCTTTGCCTTAGTTAAAATATGACCATCCCCTAGAAAGACAGCTTCCCTTGTAGCACTCTGAACAAAAGAGATGCTCCTTTATCGTATGCCATATAACTATCTCCAAAGCTATCTTGTATATATTTTGCACTGGACAATCCTCTGGGCACAACAGCAGCACTGAATGTATTCTTTCATTGGTTCCTGTCATTCAACTAAACCATTACACTCAATTCATTATCTTAAAATCTATAATACTTAGATACACAAATAAATATATTGAATTCTTCCTACTTTACACATTTTTCATGTCACAGTATCTTTAAAAAATCATTTCATATGTCACAATGCTTATGAGCAATACTTATTAATAATATTTTATCTGTCTGCCTTCATTAGAGATGTACTTTAATAAAAAAAATTTGTGGCCACGCGCGGTGGCTCAAGCCTGTAATCCCAGCACTTTGGGAGGCCGAGACGGGTGGATCACGAGGTCAGGAGATCGAGAACATCCTGGCTAACACGGTGAAACCCCGTCTCTACTAAAAAATACAAAAAAAACTAGCCGGGCGAGGTGGCGGGCGCCTGTAGTCCCAGCTACTCGGGAGGCTGAGGCAGGAGAATGGCGGGAACCCGGGAGGCGGAGCTTGCAGTGAACCGAGATCCGGCCACTGCACTCCAGCCCGGGCGACAGAGCGAGACTCTGTCTCAAAAAAAAAGAAAAATTTGTAAAGGGCAAAACAGATTACACATTTGAATTAACAATTCCTGATTATCTTTGGCTTAATCTTGCCTTGATGATGTAGTTATTCATATTGATGGGTAGAGTGAGGGTTATTGTAATTATGTGTTTTACAAAGGCATTATTATTTCTGTATTCTCTCAAGAGATGTTAAGGCTGGATTAAGAATCTCAGAGCACACACATAGGTCATCAATAATCTCTAAAACATACCTCAGTAAACTAAAGGAACCATGTCAAAATATGTTTCCTGAAACAGTTTGATAATTTCGAAAACACTTTTCTACACTTAACGCAATTGTTGAAAAATCTTTCTACATCTTTTCAAGTGTGAATTACCTCGCATCAGAGTAACGTAAACAGAGGAACATTAGGTTTTGGATTTTTTGTTTTGTTTTCTTACAGCTTTTAATATTAATCTACCAGATTCAATATAAAAGATTGATTCTAACTGAAATGACTATACGTATATGTTTCAAAGAAGAAGGAAAATATTTCTCCATGAGTCTATGTATGACTTATACTTCTATTGCATTGTACAAATAAAGTTATAGAAATGAGAAGTTCAATATTTTGGAGGCTAGGAGGCAAAGATTTACTACACTGTTCTATGATCTTTAATGCTAGCATTTATAAAATAAACTCACTAATTCCTTGTATGTTTATCATTTCATGGAGCATTTGAAAAAATGATATTCTGTTAAAAGCATTGGATTTAAAAGCATTTTATGAGGAAAAAATAAATGTGTACATTATGTCTTAATATAAAACACATATTAATTAAATACAGGCAGCAGTTTATTAAAAAGTTTAAATGCTTAATTACTTCAAAACATTAAAATCCAAAAACTGGTTTGCTTTCACCTTTCTTTTTTTTTTAATTAAATTTCCCCCTTCTGTTGGTTTATGTTAGTTCTTGTATGTCTTCAAATTGACTCTTACAATTCATTTTACTGGAAAAAAAATCAATAAAAATGTTGCATGCAATAAAGAAGAAAATTATTAGAAAAAATTAATCTTGACTTTCACCTTTTCAATATTAATTTTAATATTCATATTGAATTTTATTTGTTGCCCTTATTAAAATTTTCTAGTGTACTTACCTTTAAATTGTGCAGAATGCACTTACGTTATTACAAATTTAAAATAATTACAATAAGCAGTATTTGTTTATATTGAATTTCTAACTTTTTACTCTTTTAAACCGTCTATGGTTTATCAACTGCTACTTTTACTAAAGAGAAGTGACTCTTCTTAATAATGATATCATTAGTGGTATATATATAATACAAATCACCTGTTAATTTAGTAGTGTAAAATGTGGCTTCTAAGGAATTGCATTTTAGTAATGACCTTCTTGCAAACTTTTTGTAAATGTTATCAGTATTTGTAGATATAAATACTTTCTAAAAAATCTAAATGTTGATCTCTGTCTGGAATAAAACACTGAATCAAAAGGATCTACACTGCCATCTTCTGTCATGTATGGTATCAGATAAATATCTCAAAGTAAAATGACTAAAAAAAATTTTGTTAAATACCTTAACTTCCCTCAAACAATTTCTCAGTGATTTGTTATATATGTTTACCCTTGATTTATACAAATTCATGTAATGTTTAGCTACTAATGATGAGTTTATAACCATGTAAGTTTATAACCGTGAAGCCCTGTAAGACCTTTCCCATATTAACAATAAACCAAAGTGTACTTCTTTAAATAAATGAAGATTTTCAAAAAGGATAAACAGACTATGTGCATTCTGCCTTGAAATCCTTCCAGTCCATTATCTCCAGCGGAATGATGATGCATTACATCAGTAGCCATTCCTTGAACCAGTTTATCTTATCTGGTGGACTTGAGCTGTTGATTATTATGCATTCATTTGGGAGAGAAGAATGTAGTTACATTTTTAAAAATAAAGATATTAAATTTAAGAATTTAAGTTAATGGAGAAGACACGCAGACAAATTCTGTAGGACATCTATCAGAAACAGAAAACTGAAAAGTAAAGACAAGATTTTGATTGACATGGATTGTATTGCTGTAGTACTGAATCCATCCTTAGCTCTCTATTCCCCAATTTAACAAATCCTCTTTAGAAACAGGTCTTCCCCACCACACCAGGCTGCAAAGTCAAGTCTTGTTTAAGTGACTGCCCATGAGAATATTTATTCTACAATATTGAAAAATGCCAAATGGGAAAGCATTCAGAAGGCATATTTGAGGCTCTGTCAAAATATTCTATTATCTTTATTTCTCACAATACCTTTAATTGAGAAGAACCTGACATTAATTGATCTTGTGACATGCTGAAAATGTTATATTTAATACATTTAAACATGAATTAAGCTTTTATAGTTTGTTTAAACAACTATAAATTTTCTTTGAAAAATATATACCATATTAATAACTGTTAGCTATAGAAAAGTAAACTTTAACATTATAGTGACCAAAATAAAAGTTTTACTGAGATGGAATCTAAAATAGGATAAGCACATAGCAGCGCTAAGTGGCAGATTATCCAGTGGTTTCAACATCTTCTAAGTAATGATTCTTATTGTTAGCATAGCACATAGAAAGAAGTGAAAAAAATGTTTTCCAGATAAAATCATTATCTTTATCTACCATAATCTGTAGCATCAGAAGACTACATACAACTTAAAAGTGTCTATGATTTGTTATTCATATATGTCTGAGAACAAGGTATTTTTGGTCTGATTTCTCCTATTTCTGTATCACATATATTGTAGAAAAAATAGATAATCTTTGGAGCCATAATCATCACCAAATGTTCTCACTTCTGATTAAACCTTCATTTTTGACACAAATTAGTGAAATAGGTTAATAGAAGGATATGCGTCACTATTGATATCACTATAGATAATTTTATATATTTGGAAAGCCAAATAACAATTCTAGAAGACATAAATAAATGAAAAACATATGTTCAGGAAAATATATAAATTATGTCAAAAGATAATTTCCCACTGAGTTTTAAAATTAGATTAATTTAGACACAATTATGATGACCTTGCAAAGGTGTATTAACCTTTCTGATCTTTGGTTTTTTTATGCTATAAAATCATAGGATTGTTTGGTAAAATCTAAATAAGTTAATATATAACAGATACTGAAAATTAAAGAGTAATAGAGGTAGGAAAACAAATAAAGGTAGAGATAGAAGAAAAAGGGAAGAAAAAAATTAAGAGAGACAGAGACTGAATTAAAATAAGGACTTGCAAACAGAGTTTCAGGACAATACCCCAGTTGCTAATAGTCAGATTTGGGTTAATAGAAATGTAAGAGGTTCTGGACAACCAAGAACAGAGGGAAAGAGGCAGAGCACTCTTTGGAGAAAAGTTCTTGGATTTGTCCAGATTGTGAGACCATGATTCTTATTCGTTGGCCCACGAGCTCTCAGTGCACCATACCCTTCTCTGAGAAGGAGATGAGACAGTGGTAGGGTCAGTTGAGGCGAGGTTAAAGCAGCAGAGATATCTACTGGGAAAGCAAGCCAGTCGGCTAGTGCACTACAGAATGTGGAGTCCAAGGAGGAGGGATTCCTGGAATTTGGGGTTCCTTGTGCAAGGGCCATCATTGCCAAACTTTGCTCCAGGTGGTAGTTGCAAATCAAAATGTATAGGGCTTCAGTTTTGATAACAGAGTTTAACAAGAGAATCAAAGCCTAGGATACATGCAAAATAAGATATTACTCAGCTGATCCCAGGTTCATGCTACAAATATTGTCCCCACTGTGGTGCAAAAAAAAAGGTTTGAATTTTTCTTAACCTCATAGTGTCAGTGTCAAGGTTATGTTATTGTTTAGACAACATAACTGGTAAGCTACTATAGTATCCCTAAATTTAAAATAATCTTACTGTTTATGTGAAATAGTGAGAAAAATATTAAAAATTTCTCATTGATTTTCTAATATGTACAGTCACACTGTTTTGAAGCTGAAAGCTATAGATGCTTGTTGTGAGAAGATTAAATGCCCTTAGAGTCCAATCTCCAGAACAAATTGACCCTAAGTCTCCATTGACATTTTATATATGTACATGTATTGAACTTGAGACCATTATACTGACTGGTTTTAATGAACACATCCATTATTTTGGCAGGATTTTTCTCCTATGTATCCATATTTGCCTCCTGCTTAATGATTTTTATTCAACAGCAAACTATCGAATTTTGCTATTGAAGATACACACATTTGAATACAGATAAATGAATATTATATGGGCCATATTTTTCTTTAAAAAATAATTTTTTCTAACAGACTTGGTGGAGACATGGCTTTTATCAAAACCAGAACATAACAATGTACATATACATTTTCAAAAATATAAAGTTGTTTTATGCAAGCCTGATAATGAGCTTAGATAAAAATAAATGTTTTATTATAATAAAATCTGAAATTTTTAAATTAAATGTGTAATTGCAAGCTTGCTTTTATTTAAATAAGTTTATTACTAATTATGCTAATTAATATTTAGCATAAAACCAGTATAACTAGTTTTAATCCTTCTCATCATAGTGCTAGATTTTGTTCTTGTGCATATAAATTTAATTGATTGTTTATACTTTTACTTTCAATATAATAAAAGAAGGAAAAGCACGTTTACATTATTATTGACAAAACATTTTAAAATGAATTAAACTTGGATTTATTGTTTTCTTTATAACCCAAAGATGGAATCCAATGTCCCATAAAAATAATGTATATGTACACATATACTGAATGTTCATTCATTAAAAGACTGTGTTATAATCCATGTTAATCACAAAAACAAGAGGTAGATATATTTTGAAGTAGTTCACAAAATTCATTTTCTGAAACTCTTACCATTCATCATAGACTTTTAGCCATTCATTATTTGGGCTCTCCTAGTAACTCAATCTAAGTAAAGTATTGAGTGCTGCCCTTTTCAGACTCTATGACAGAACATGACCTAAAGTATTGTTTGATGAAATAAATTTAATGCAAGAAAAATTATGAAATATTTATCATAGCCGGGCGTGGTGGCTCATGTCTGTAATCTCAGCACTTTGGGAGGCTGAGGCAAGCAGTTCACGAGGTCAGGAGATCAAGACCATCCAGTCTAACATGGTGAAACCCGATTTCTACTAAAAATACAAAAAATTAGCCAGGCGTGGTGGTGTGCGCCTGTAATCCCAGCTACTCGGGAGGCTGAGGCAGGAGAATGGCGTGCACCGGGGAGGTGGAGCTTGCAGTGAGCAGGAATGGCACCACTGCACTCCAGCCTGGGCGACAGAGCGAGATTCCATCTCAAAAAAAAAAAAAAAAA
>NW_016803880.1:7210719-7261815 GCF_001698545.2 Rhinopithecus bieti | reverse complement strand
AGAGAAAGAAAGAAAGAAAGGAGAGGAGGGGAGGGGAGGGGAGGGGAGGAGAGTCCCAGAAAAATCATCTAAATGAGACTCAAACTCAGCTTCAAGGATGTTTGTCCACATAGGATGCGCTGACATCTGTAATCTGAGTCTCCCTTATCAACATTCCATGAAAGTTCAGACAAATCTAACATATCATTAAAAGATGCAGAATGTTATGGATGTAATACTAGGGTAAAACACTTAAAAACGGAATGAATTAAAGTTCACATGGCTAAAATAGTGTTCTGTTTCTTTGTATCCCTTCTTTATGTTCAATATTATTTTTAAAAATATGTAAAGAAAACATAATTTCAGAATATGGTCTTAATTTCTCACTCCAAGTTCACTGAAATCTGAGACCAGATGGTAATGCATACGTTTACATGTGAACAAAGTTTTCTGGAAAGTGCATGTGATGAGAAACTATGGTTTTGAGAACGCTGGTGTATGCTCACCAGAATGCAGTAGTCACGCCATTCTCTGCAGTTTCACGTTGCGTGGTTTCAAGTAGCTGTGGTCAACCGTGGTCCAAAAATACTATATGGAAAATTCCAGAAATAAATGACTCATGCTTTAAATTATATGCCTTCTGGGTAGCATGATAAAATTTTGTGCCACCCCACTCTGTCCCGCCTCGGACATGGATCATCCCTTTCTCCAGAGTAGCCACACTGTAGATGCTTCCTGCCCCTTAGTAGCCACCTTGGTTATCACACAGACTTTCATGGTGGTACGATAAGCCATAGAGTGATTCCTTTATGTTAAAAGGTGAAACTTTATCATAGGTCTGTTTGTATGTGTTAGAAAAAATGTATCTCTAGTGTCCAGTACTATTCAGAATTTTAGGCATCCTCTGGGGGTGTTAGAATGTGTGTTAGAATGTGTGTCCTGCAAATAAGGGGAGACTAATGTGTTTAGTAATTTTTTGTTACGGTTGAAAAATTCTTTTTCCAAGTTGTTCTTACAGATTTCCTACTGCCATGTGGAGGTGGATAATTTCAGTATAGCAATAATGACAATTTGTCACAGCCTTGATTGTTTGGATTGCTATGATTAACCAATATTTAGTAAATTATCAAAGTAAAAGTAGATTGGTGCTAACCTATAATAAAAATAGAAAGACTTTAATGACAAGTATAATCAAGATAATATCTTGTGTGAGTTTCAATATTATACCTATAGCAGCAGAGTTATATGAGAAATCATAAACTGGATTCATTATAATTTTCCTCCATAACCTGCAAAATTGAAAGACAGCTGCCTATTAGCTGTACATCTGTCAGTCCTGTATCATTTGGATCTCTACAAATACAAAGTCCATTGAAATTTTGAGAGCTTTTATTTAGAAGCTCAATTATGACACTGCAAGAATGAATTGAACTGAAAATGAACAAAGAGGAGATAGAGTACCATAGTAGCTAAGAGCTTATATTTTTGGAAGAGATAAAATTAGATTTAAATTCCGACTTGCCCACTGGCTGGTTAATTGTCATGTTTGGGTTTCATTGTTATCCACAATGTGTTAAAACCATATATATAGTAGTGAATACAAAATAATATGTCATGTATATCATACTTTACTCATTGCCTTACATAAATTATATGAAAATACACAATGTATGTTTATTTATATATAAGTATATAATTATTAAAAAGATTTTCTTCCTATAGTATTCATTGTTAAATGATGTTATTTTAATAAATAGCCAAGTCTTTTCAAATTACACATGCAAAAATTATTGTTGAAAAAACTACTTCTCAAATAGAAAGCTGTTGTTTATCTGGGACCATCATCTTCATTCAAGTATACCAAGTATATCAAAATTACACCAAATGATGCAAGAAATTTAATTTTAAAAGGAAAATATCAGGGGGCATGCTTGACTTTATTTTTCTACCCTTTTATGTTTACTTTGCCCTACAGTGTTAAAGTGCGTATTACTGTATCTCCAATTCAGTGCAAAATAAAAGCATGCCTGCTGGAAAATATCAAATTTCTTTCACTATGTTTGTTAATTGTATGTTATAATGTTCACCTAAGCAGACTACCTGAATAATCATAGAAGTTTACTCCAAAATGTTCTGGATTAATGGAACTTTTGCTACGTATCTTGCAGCTTAGTTTAAGAGGTTACAGCGTATACTTAGTCATTGATAATTTTCCAAATTTTTATTGTGAAATATGCAATGTTGAGAGCTCTCAGATCCTTCATTTCTAATTTATATAAGTAGCTGGGATTTTTTTTAACCAGAAATATCATAAAGTGAAAAGGTTATGCTAATGCTGCTTTGAACAACAATTTTAATGTTGTTGTATTGTTAGGTGCTCATTATTTTTCCTGCTTTTACTATCTATCTGTCTATCTATCTATCTATCTATCTATCTATCTATCTATCTATCTATATCAGTGAGAACTTTTCTCATGGGAATTCAGAAACGAACTCTTACATTCCATAAGTGTAAGAGGGAGGTAGGCACATCTTCATCAAATCTTCATAGTTTAGCACCTTGAAGCAAGATGACAATATGGCTGATTTCCTGTATCCAATATGTTTTGCCTCTGCAGTTGCACATGACAAGTCCTGCACAGTTGAATGAAAATTTCTCTGGAAATATGGGACTCCAGGCTTCTCACATCCATTTATTGCATCTAAGTTTCTCCAACATTTTACCCCCAAACAATGTGCCAATGTGCTCCTCTTTTATTCACTGTAATTATTTTCATTGCCACATACTCATTGTACATACTTATGAGATATGATAGTATATTTCATTACATGTGTACAATGTACAATGATCAGATTAGAGAAATTAGCAAATCCATCACCTCAAACAGTTGTCACTTCTTTGTGTTGAGAACATACCAAATCCTCTCTTCTAGCTATCTAAAAATATGCAATAAATGTTTAGTAGTATAGTCAACTTACAGTGCTACAGAACCTTAAAAATTTTTCCTTCCATCTAGTTGCAATTGTGTGTATGTTAACCAACTTTTCCCTATCTCCCCCTCTTGTTACCCTTTCCAGCCTCTTAGTAACCACTATTCTACTCCCTCCTTCTTTGAGATCAATTTTAATAGCTTCCACATATGAATAAGTATATGCACTATTTATCTTTCTATGGCTGGTTTATTTCACTTAACATAATAAAATGTTTCTATAGATTTGCATATTCTGGATGCTTTATTCAAATAGAATGACAGAATATGTGGTCTTTCATGACTAACTCATTTCACTCAGTATAATTTCATAATTTTGTCAGAGTCATCCATGATCTAGCATGTTTACACACTTGAATGTTTTTATTGCTAAATAATATTACTATATATATATATATTATATATATCTAGAAATGGAATCGATAGGTCATATTATACATCTATGTTTAACCTATTAAGAAAATGACAAACTCTTCCACATAAGCCAAACTGCTTTACATTTTCACCAGCAATGTATGAGAATTTCAATTTTCTAACTTCCTCACCAACACTTGCTATTGTCTGCATGTTGGATATAGCCAGCCTAATAGGTATGAAGTGATATTTCATTGTGGTTTTGATTTGCATTCCCTGACGGCTAATGTTGTTGAAAATTCTTTTATGTGTTTTGGGGCATTTCTATGTCCTCTGTATGTGAATATCTATTTATATTAACTGTTCATTTTTAACTGAGTTTTGTATTTTTATTTGTTTTCCATTGTTTTAAGAATTCATTATAAATTCTGGATAAACGTTAATTAGTCGATTTATAGTTCTGAAATATTTTCTGCAACTTAATTGATTGTCTTATTGATATTCTCATTGACATTATTATACACACCATAAAAATTAATTGTAATGAAGTCAAATTTCTTCATTTTCTGTTAAATGTGTTTTGCTGTAATAGCTAAAAAACTATTGCCTATGTATTCTTCTAAGGTTTTACAAATTTAGATCTTAACTTCATGCCTATTATATATTTTGAGTTAATTTCTAATTAAGCTTTGAGGTAAGACATTGTCTTGGCATCATTATAGAGAACCAATAATAGAGAAACAATTAGCCATTGCTATCGGTAAATTTAGTAGATTTTGTTTATCTTTACAAAGAAGCATCATTTGGTTTTGTAAAATTTCTGTTTTTCTTTTACTGTTCCCAATTTCAAAATTTTAACTCTGTTCTTTATTATTTCCTTTTTACTACATGATACATGTTCAGGTTGCTTTTCTGTTTATAGTGTCTTAAAGTACAAGTTTAGGTTACTTGTTTTCTTTTTTGATATAATTATTTTCATCCAAAAAGTATCTCAGAATGAATAACTCATGGTAAGAGAGCTAAGGGGCTAAGTCAACAAGAGTAGTTCTGCTTTCATACGATTTATGAACTGATATTTAAGAAATATTTTGTTTGAAATACAGGCTCTGTGAATGTGCCTGTGCCTGTATGTATGGTTTAAAACAAAATCCAAGGAAAATATCTTATGGAGAAAGTTATTTGAAGCAAAGAATGTACAAAAATACCAGGAAAATTGTATTAAATTCATCATAATGTAGTATAAGATATGCAAAGGCTGCCAGTCATTGACTTTATCTACTTTAAAATCTTGCCCTTCAAATTTATAATAGTAACATTTTAATACAATTTAAAGTTATTGAAATGTTTGTTTAGCAACTCATGATTTAAAAACACACGTAAAACAAATAACAGAGAGCTACTAAACTCATGTATGAAGACTAAATCGAGTATGCACTTGATTAGGTGAGTCTCATCTTAAAATGCATTATTTTTATGTATTTTTTTCCATTTTAACATTTCTTTTGGTCAAACCTATTATAAATAATAACATTCTAAATTCTGACCTTTAGTGAAGAATAGTACAGATAAAGATTGTGCTATACTTCTAGAGTGAGCGTGGCGTAAAAAGCAGAAAACAAAAAGGAAATTTGTCTCTAATGAGTATTTAGCTGTGCCTGTCAATTGTAAAATGTCAGAGAACTATATCTAGCATAAATAAAGTTTTGATTCTAATTCTAGTAGTAAATCTAGAAATCCTGGAACACCTAAAATTTTTGAGAAAAAAATATCATTTATAAGTTGTATTGGTCAATAGTAGTTAATATACTTCTATCTTTTCTGGTTTTTTTTTTTTTTTTTTTTTTTGGTGGAATTTTTTATAGTCAGATTTGGGGCACTGCCTAGTGGAGCTGTGAGAAGAGGGCCACTGTCTTCCAGACTCCAGAATGGCATAGTGCATAGTGCATCGTGCATCATGGATGTAACAGCCTGCATCATGCATCTGGAAAAGTCGCAGACACTCAATGCCAGTCAGTAAAAGCAGTTGTAAGGAATATACCTTGCAGAGCCACAGAAATAGAGATGCCCAAGGCCTGAAGAGATCACCCCTTGCATCAGTGTGGCCTGGATATAGGACATGGAGTCAAAGAACATTATTTTGGAGCTTATAATTTATTGACTGTCCTGCTGGATTTTGGACTTTCATGGGCCTTTACGTCATTTCTTTTGGCTGATGTCTCCTTTTCAGAATGAATGTATTTACCCAATGCCTGTACCCCTATTTTACCTTTTTTTTTTTTTTTTTTTTTTTTTTTTTATGGAATCTCACTCTGTCACTCAGGTTAGAGTGCAATAGCACAGTCCTGTCTCAGTGCAACCTCCACCTCCCAGAGCAATTCTTCAAGCAATTGTCCGTCAAGCAATTCTCTTGCGCCAACCTCCTGAGTAGCTGGGATTATAGGCATGTGCCACTACACTTGGCTAATTTTTGTATTTTTAGTAGAGATGTGGTTTCGCCATGTTGGCCAAGCTGGTCTTGAGCTCCTGACATCAGGTGATCCACCTGCCTCGGCCTCCGAGAGTGTTGAGATAACAGGCATGAGTCACCATGCCTGGTCCCCTATTGTGTCTTGGAAGTAACTAACTTGTTTTTGATTTTACAGATTCAGAGGCAGAAGGGACTTCCTTGTCTCAGATGAGACTTTGGACTATGGACTTTTGAGTTAATGGTGAAATGAGTTAAGACATGAGGGACTGTTGAGAAGGGAGAATTCTATTTTGCAATGTAAGAAAGACATGAGATTTGGGAGGGGCTGGGACAGAGTGATATGCTTTGGATTTGTGTCCCCAGCCACATCTTATGTCAAATTGTAATCCCCAGTGTCGGAAGAGGTGCCTGGTGGGAGGTGATTGGATCATGGGGCAGATTTCCCCTTGCTGTTCTCATGATAGTGAGTGAGTTATCACGATATCTGGTTGCTTAAAAGTGTGTAACACCTTCCGCTTCATTCTCTTCCTCCTCCTCTGGCCATGAAAGATGCGCCTTCTTCCCTTTTGCCTTCTGCCATGATTGTAAGTTTCCTGAGACTTCCCCAGACATGCTCCCTGTACAGACTGCTGAATTGTGAGTCAATGAAACCTTTTTTTAAATAAATTACCCAGTCTCAGGTAGGGCATTGCTAGGTCTTTATAGCAATGTGAGAACGGACTAATACAGAATCATACATGATAAGCTGTGTGAAGAGGTTTTTATTCATAGAAGCATGTATCTTGACCTAAGTTTACCATTT
Organism: Rhinopithecus bieti; assembly: GCF_001698545.2. Lineage (NCBI taxonomy): Eukaryota > Metazoa > Chordata > Mammalia > Primates > Cercopithecidae > Rhinopithecus > Rhinopithecus bieti. Next base: position 7,255,223 of record NW_016803880.1, on the reverse strand, counting down.
CTAATGATGAAAACACATAAGGGCATTATGGTGGAAACATCCTCTTTATACCATCCTATTGCACTTGCCATAATAGATATCAATATCCTTAGCAGGAGGAGGAAGCTTTCCCTCCATGCCTCGGAGTATGTTTCTAACCGAAATGAAAGATAATTTCAATGAAATAAGTTTATTGTATAACTTTAGAATTGGATCTAAGATGCACATGTGTTATTGTATTTCGGTGTTATTTATAGCAAGGAAATTAATAGTTGTGTTCTAGGTGGTAATTATTTTCATTATTGGCTTTTATTTCCACTTGTGTATTCAGTAACATCCCCAAGCAAATTATTATAACACCAACAAAATATTTCTCATTAACAATTTTTTGTTAGAATAATAATGAGGCAAGAACAAAGAAGCTATGTATAAATTAAAATGAATAATAATATGTCAAGAATAATTTTTTTAAAAAGCGTCCATAAAAGAAGGTTTAAAAGACTGTTGAGAAAGATGTGGGTAGTGGGACATATCATCCAATATATCCAGTTGTGTAATATAAGGAAAAAACCTGAGCTACCCCTAAAGTATGATGATAACCAGTTTGCCGTATATGAATTCATGAGCTGTGTACTGTACAACTTAACCCCAGTTTTATAGTTTCACTTTTTCTTTTTCTACCCTATTCCATGCGGACTGGATCCTCTAACCATTCATTAATTTTCAAATCTACTAAAACAAGCAAAGCTTTTCAAAGTTTAACTTGGCTTCTATATTAGTCTGCTCTTGTATTGCTATAAAGAAATACTTAGACTGGGTAATTCATAAAGAAAAGAGGTTTGATGAGTTCATGATTCTGCAGGCTGTACAGGAAGCATAGTGACTTCTGTGAATGCCTCAGGAAACTTTTATTCATGGCAGAAGGCAAACTGGGAGCATTATCTTACGTGGCTGGAGCAGGAGAAAGAGAGAAAGGAGAGGGGCAAACACTTTTAAACAATCAGATCTCGTGAGAACTTTATCACAAGAATAGCACCAAAGGGAGAAATTCACCCCCATGATCCAATCACCTCCCATCAGTCCCCACCTCCAACATTGGGAGTTTCAATTCAGCATGAGATTTGGGCAGGGAAACAAATCCAAACCACATCAGTTCCATTCAAAAACATAGAATACGGTAATTTTTGTCTTGATGGTTTGATTATACGAATGAGAATTATAGCAATAGGGTAACTTCATGATACCATATAATGTCCACATTTCTCGTCACTTGAGAGAGAGATGCATGACTCATGATGAAAGGCTTTTAAATAATGAGAAATTCATAACACAATAATTAAATCAAATTTTATTGAAACTGTCAGATAAGTAAGTTAATCTAGACTCCATTCTTTTCTCCAAAAATTAAATAAATCAATAAATAGAAAATAGTATATGTACCTTTAACATTTTTCAGGTGAGGAAGGATTATGTAGAATCAGGAAGATGAGACAAACGTTCATCAATCACTAGGATAACAAAATAATAATAATAATTTTGACTCCTAATTTCCAGTCTGGCATGTAAGAAGCTTTAACCCGCCTTTCTATCACAACAACAAATAAAAAGCTGAACAAACTGAAAGATCAACAACTCTTCTCAGATTCATCAGAAAAATGAAGTTACAGGGGAAACTACTGTCCCCAGAATTTGAGGTGGGTTGGAGGTGGATAGGTGGATGAAATCACAATTTATCAGATCAGAAACCCACCAACAGAAAAGGGGAAACAGTAGTAGGGGAGGAAAACCTGAATTGTATTTGATGCATTCTAGTGAGGGGAGAAGAAAAGTAACCACTTTGAAATATGCCAAAACATTGTCTCCTGCTTACATTGAGGCCTGCCCTCGCTAGAAATTATTTTACCAAAGCCTAATCTATCAATGTTGTATCAAAGTTTTACGGACTTGGGGAAAGAGAAATATCTAACTCCAAATGCTTCTAGGCATCAAGTATCACTTAAGAGGGTTAAAAAAGGGAAAAAAAGAAACATACAAAAGCCAAAAGAAGAAGCATTTGTGGGGTTCACAGCCCAGGGGCTCAGGCATACTGAAGTATAGAGAACTAATTCTAGGGCCATAGTACACTTCTTCTCCACATCTTCCCAACACATTGCTAAGGGTTTATTTTCCACAGATTATTTTACCCAATATGTTATGTCCCTCTTTCAACAAAAACAACAAAATTACAAGACATGTAAAGGGGAAATAAAACAGTTTGATGAGACAGAGCAAGCATTAGAACAAGTCTTAGGTATGGCAGGGATTTTAGAATGATCAAACCATTAATGTGAAACAGTTATGACTTATATAATAAAGGCACTAATGATAAAAGTATACAATAGGACAGAACAGATGGATAATATAAGTAGAGAGGTGGAAAATCTAAGAAAGAATAAAAAGAAATAATAGAGGTAAAATTCACTGCAACATAAATGAAGAATGCCTTTGAAAGATTTGTCAACAGAAAGTTCAAAAACTGAAAATAAAGAGAAAAAAGGCTACAAAAGAAAAAGAGAAAGGGGACAGATGTCCAAGAACTGTGAGACAACTACAAAAGGAGTAACACATGTGTAATGCAATACTGGAGGAGAAGAAAGGAATGAAGGAAATATTTAAAGCAACAATGATGAAGAATTTTCCTAAATTCATATCAGACACCAAAGTACAAATCAAGAAAGATCAGAGAACATCAAACAAAATAAATGCCAAAAATTAAAATAAAAGAACACTGAAGCATATCATAGCCAAACTTCAGCAAATCAAAGATAAACATAAAATCTTCAAAGAAGCCAGTGGTGATGGGGGAAGAAACACCTCATATATGTAGGATTAAAGATAAAAAAAAAACAAACTTATTCCCAAAATGTATGTATGCAAAGAGAGACTAGTGCATTATTTAAAAAAGTGTTGAGAGAACAAAACCACCAGCCTAGAATTCTGTACCATGCAAAATTATCTATCAAAATGGAAGGACAAATAAAGGCTTTCAGACAAAAATCGAGAGAATTTGTTGCCAGTAAACTCGTTCTGTAGGAAATATTAGAAGTCCTTCAGAGAGAAGAAAAATGGAAAGGTTTAGAAGATTGGATCTGTATCAAGAAAAGAAGAACACTAGAGAAGGAATAACTTAGAAAAAATAAATAAATAAAAACTTAGAAAAAATAAAAAAATGTATATAGATAGATAGATAGATTTGAATGTTTAAGTTTAAGTAAAATAAATGACAGTAAGAAAACCAATGACAGGAGGGAGCAATGAGAATTATTTTATAATTATTCAATACTTACACTCTTCGCAAAGCAGTAAGATTTCATATTAAAGGTGACTTTAGTTATAAATGTATACTGCAAACTCTAGTACAACCACTAAAACAAGTAAAGAAAAAAGGGGTTGTAACTGATTTGCTAAGAAAGGAGAGAAAATAGAATCACATTAAATGCTTAATTAAAACTACAAAATGCATAAAAATTACAATAAAAAACAGGAACAAAGAACAAGGGCAACAAAGAGAAAACACAAATATGGTAGATATTAATCTGACTATGTCAATGATCACTCTAAATATAATTTGTTCAAATATACTAATTAGAAGATAGAAATGAACATAATGGATTAAATAAAAAACAAACTACATATTATCCACAAGAAACTGTGTTTTAATATACACATAAAGGTTAAATTAAAGGGATAAAGATAAACCATGCTTACACTAATCAAATCAAGCAATTAATTTTAGAGCAGATTTCAGAGCATAGAATTTTGTTAGGAATAAAGAGGGACATCACTTAATCATAAGGGATCAATTATACAAAAAGACAAAATAATTCATATAGATAATTATGCACCTAACCACACAGCATCAAAATATGAGGCAAAAACTATAAGGAGGAAATGATGAATTCATTATGCTAGTTGTAAATATCAACACTACAGTATCAGAAATGGACAGATCCAGCAGGCAGAAAATCGGTAAGAACATAGTTGAACTCAACAGCATCATCAGTCACCCAGATATAATTGACATCTGTAGACTACTTCATTCAATAACAGCAAAATACACAGTCTTTTCAGGCTCACATAGAAATTCACCAAAATAGACCATAATTCTGTGGCAAAAATACACCTTAAGTATTTTTTAAAGTGGAAATGATGCAAAGTTGGCTCTCAAACAAGAGTGGTATTAAACTGGAATTAAAAAAAAAAAAAAACAGATAGCTGGGAAATACCCCAAAATTCAGAGATTAAACAATATATGTCTAAAGAAGAAATCTCTGGGCATATTCAAAATCATTTTGAACTTAAGCAAAATACAATTTATTATAATTTGTGAGGTGTAGTGAAAGCAGTGCTTAGAGGAAAATTTATAACACTGAAGGCAAATATTATAAAAGAAGAAAGATTTAAAATAAATAATCAAACTTCCATGTTAGGAAAACAGAGAAAAGAACCAATTAAATCCAAAGTAAGATGAAAATGTAAATAGTAAAATTAGACCAGGAATCAATAAAATTGAAAATTGGGAATCAATATAGAACATTGATATTTAAAGCTTGTTCTTTGAAAAGATCACTAAAGTTGATAAGCCTCTAGCCATGCAAAGGAGAAAAAAAAAAGCAAGAGAGAGAGAAACACAAATTACTTATACCAGAAATGAAAGAAGCAGCATCACTACACATTCCATGAACATGAAAGGATATTACTTTGAACGATTTTTTGCCTACAAATGTGACAACCTAGATGAAATGAACCAACTTCTAGAAAGATACAATCTGCCAAAACTCATACAAGAAAAAAGAAGCAATCTAAGTAGCCACGTATTAACTAAAGAAATTTAATCCATAATTCATAAAATTCAAAAACAGAAAGCAACAGGCCCAAGTGAGTTCACTAGTGAATTTTCCCAATTATTTTAAAATCACGATATCATCTATCTACCATCTTCCCCAGGAAGTAGTCTGAAAAAATACTTCCTAGACTATTTTATGGGCATTATACTAATACCAAAGCTAGACAAAGACATTACAAGAAAATAAAACTACAGACCTATAACTCCCATGAACTTAGATGAAAACATTCTTAAGAACATATTAACAAATTGAATCCAACAATACATAAAAATATTTATATACCACAACCAAGGCCCAGTGACATTTATCTCAGCTATGCAAGGCTGGTTCAGCATTTGAACATTAATTAATGTAATTCATCACATCAACAGGTTAAAGAAGAAAAAGTACATGATCATGTATCTACATACCACTTAATCATGATGAAAAGTCTCAGCAAACAAAAAATGGAGGCTAGTTTCCTCAGTGTAATAAACAATTCTTATAAAATGCCAAAAGCAAACATCATACTTAGCTTTCCTGCTAAGATCAGAAACAAGCCAAGAATGTCTCTTCTCACCAGTTTTCCAATATTGTACTGAATGTCGTTGCTAATGCAATGAGAGGAGAAAATGAAATAAAAGGCATACAGATTGGGAATGAGAAATAAAGCTGGCTTTGTTGAAAGATGATATGTTCCTCTCTGTGGAAACTTCTAAAGAATGGAGAACAACAAAAAACCTTCTGGCACTAATAAGTAATTATAGCAAGGTCAGATAACACAAGGTTAATAATGAAGATCAAATGTTTTCATATATAGCAGCAGTGAATGGGATTTGAGATTAAAAACACATTACTATTTACATGAGCACCACCAAAAATGAAATACTTATGTATAAATCTAACTACATATGTATGATATCTTTATGAGGAATACTGTGAAACTCTGATGAAATAAATCAAAAACTAAAGGGAGTTGTTTTATTTTCATGAGTATGAAGATTCTATATTATCAGGATGTCAGTTCTTCCTCATTTGAACCATAGAATTGATGTAATCGCAATCGAAATCACAGGAGATTATTTTTATTCTTGGATATTAACAAACCGATCGGAAAGTTTATATAGAGAATCAAATGATCCAGGATAACCCATAGATCATAGACCTAAATGTAAAACACAAAACTATAAAGCTCCTAGAAGATAATTTAAGAGAAAGCCTAATGACCTTGGGGATGATGAAGATTTTTTAGATGGAAAAACTAAAGGCACAATCCATGAAAGTGAGAATTGATAAACTGAACTTCATTACAACTAATAACTCCTGCTCTCCAAGAGACATGGTCAAGAAAGTTAGTAAAACACCCAGAGACTTCAAGAAACTATTTGCAAAAAACACATCTGATAAAGGATTATTATCCAAAATAATGAAATAACTTTTACAAATCAACAGTAAGAAAATAAATAACATACTTTTAAAATGATCAGAGACCTGAAGAGACACCTGAACAAAGAATATAAATAAGCCATTAAGGAATTGCAAGTTAAAACAACAAGATACCACTATGTAGATACTTATTAGAATGACCAAAATCCAAATAATGATGACACCAAATGCTGGCAAGGATGTGGAGCAAAAGGAACTCTCATTCATTGCTGGTGGAAATGCAAGATCCTACAGTCACTTTGGGAGACAGTTTGGCAGTTTCTTGCAAAATTGATCATACTCTTACCATAAGATTCACCAATTGTGTCTTGATATTTACCCAGAAGAATTAAAAATTTATGCACACACAAAAAACTGTGCATGGATGTTTATAGAAGCTTTATCTATAATCACCAAATGCAATCAAGATTTCCTTCAGTAATTAAACAGATAATTACACTGACACATCCAGACAACAGAATATCATTTAGCACTTAAAAAAATGAGTTATCAAGCCTCAAAAGACAGGGAAGAATATTATATGCGTATGGTTAAGTTAAAGAAGCCAATCAGAAAAGTCTGCATTTGTATGATTCCAATTATATAATATTGTGAAAAAAGCAAAACTGTGGAGACTTAAAAAATCAATGGTCACCTGGGATTGAGAGGAAGAAGAGATGACTAAGTGGAGGACAAAGGATTTTTAGCACACTGAAACTATGTTGTATGATACTACTACAATGGTGAATACATATCATTACACATTTGTCCAAACCCATAGAATATATAATAGCAAGAGTGAACCTTAATGCAAACTGTTGGCTTTAGATGATAATGTGTCAGCAGGTTCACAGGCTGTAACAAATGTAACACTCTGGTGCCATGAGTGGCAACATTGGGGTAGGTGTGTGTATGAGGTGGGGGACAGGGTATATATGGGAATTCCACTCTTTGTGCTCTACTTTGCTATAAAGCTAAAACTTTCCCCTAAAATAAAAGAGAAGTATATTTTTAAAAAAATATTCAGTGCCAAGACTGTAAAAATAATAAAGTATGAAAGTATGTTATTTATGTTTTGCATTGTTTGTGCTCTAACTGAAAATGTTCTTAATATTCATTCTAATTGCTGAAGGCTGGGCTATGATTTACCAAGAAATTTTTCCTGTGACAATCTACGCATATTAGCAGAAGAGGCTTGCCTGTGGAAAGCGAGAAATACTGGTAATCACATAACTGCTTCATTTCATTCTCCACATATCTGATTTGGTTTTTGAAAGATATTCACTCTCTTCTTTATTCTGGATCACTGATTGTCAGTAGAAACTTTACCAGCCCATGTAGATCCTGTGAGAAGAATCCTACAAGAAGTTCCCTAATACATAAAGCATATGCTCCTTGTGTATTCATAATCAATACATCTAAATGTGATTTTTTTATTCCACAGATGGATAATTTTTTAATAAAATGCCTAGGACATAGTTGTAAAAACATCAAGACATACTTAGAGGTCATTTCTGGAGCTGACTAAATTTAAGATTTTATTTAGTCTGTGTGACAATCCCAAATCAACATTAGAAAAATACCCTTAGGACCGCAGGCATTTTAACCCAATTACTTCTCTGAATCTATTCAATATATTTACAGCCATAGTAGCTGTTCTATTTGGCATTTCTATTCTTCATTGTCACTTCTCATTCATGGACTGGTTCTGTTCATGTCATTTGATGACTTCTGCATTGTCATTTTACTTCATTAACTGATTATTTTCTAATTGCTAATTTATGTCACTGTTTGATTCATCAGCTTTTAATGTTCTGCTTAATTGACTTCTTTGTCTAAATGATGTGAGGGATAATTTATTTAGCTTCCAAATTATGACATAGTGAAAGCTTAATTTTGTTGTTCCATTTTCTAGATAGTAAAACTAAGGAAATATATTTGCATTCCAATTAAACACCTTTCATTAAAATATTCCTACTTCCTGCCTTTTTCAATTCCTTGTCAAAGATAAATAGTTTCAGAGACATCTAAGTATCATTTCTCATTTTTTATAAGATTACACTCGATGAGATTTTACATCACAACTCAGATAACATTTTACAATATTTAGTAAAATATTTTAAATCATTAACCTGGGAATCAAAGAAACTGGTGATTACAGCAAGAGTGTGTTTGGACTTTTATCCGCAGAGGTAGCATTACCAAATAGTAATTTTACTAACAAAAAATTATAAAGTACTGAAGCTCAATTTATTTTTACATTTTTAATATTTTCTTATTGCAACTCTCAGGAGGAGAGTTGCAATCTAGGCCACAAACAGTTTAACGTGACCAATTTCATGTAGCAATTAAGTGACAGAGCTGAGATTCAAAGCAAACTTTGCTTAACATAAAAGCCTGAGTTCTAGCTATACTCTTATGTAATGGATCATGTGGAATCCGATGTCAGGGGATATATATAGTGCTGAGAAAAAAAGATAAAAGGTCTTACTCTCAACACATGACAGTTATCTCTGATATCTTCATTGGCAAAGCTCTGCAGAAGTCCTAATCTTTCTGCTTACTTGCCAGCCATGATGCATAAGAATCTCATTCAAAGCTGGAAATTTGGTGCATAGAGCACAAAATCTTGGGCATAACATGAATGCCTCACCTGGTTGTTACCATTTCCTTAGGATACTCCACTTTCCCCTGTTCTCACGTGAAATACAAAAAGAGCCTTCCTTTATCAAAGTGGGAGAAATGTTCACGTCTTTCTCTTTGATCTCAAACGCTCCTCTTTTTCCTTTTGAGGACATGTCTGCAATTAGCTTAAGCATCTAAATGTCTGATGCAAAACATCAGAAAATGCAGACATTGGACAATTTTATTCAGTGTGACCAGAAGAGAGGAGAATACTATGAACAATTCTAATGATTCAATACATGATTCTCCCACTTAAAAAACAAATAATGCTCATGCAGTGTTATAAATGCTTTAATGGGTACTTGTATAACAGGTGCTTGAAACTTGAAACCAAGTTATCTGGGGAGAGGACATTATGATATGTAAGCTGGATTATAAAGAATGCACAGGAGTATATTGAGGCAATGAAATGAAAAGCTATGTGCTAGGAAACAGTCTGTGAAAGGCAGGGAAAACAGGACCTGTGACACATTTGCAAAGGCTCAACTTGCTAATTATGACAAAATAGGTGATCTGAAAGTCAGCAGCGGGAAGATGTGCTGGGTGGGAGACAACAGCCACAGGGTCATGAATGACCTTACCATGCACAGGTGCTTAGGCTTTTCATCTTGGCCTGAGGAGCGCTCCAGCTACTTCAAGCAGAAACTAATTATATGGTTGCAAAATGTAGGACAAAAGAGGTGTGAGTCATCAGACAAGGATATACTTCAAGGGATGCAACAAAGGCTAAATCAGGCTTGAGCTATGATTACTATCTGTCTTGCCTCATTCAAGTCTGTTTATCATAGAGGAATTACATGGACTCCACAGGGCACTGACGTGCTAAGTGTTCAATAACTATTGACTCTATAGTGCCATATGTGAAACATATTGAACTAGATGTTTCTCTTTTCTCATATGTTGGAGCTTCCCTAACTTTTGATGATCTCCCATCCTGCTTATTACTGAGGAACTAGATGATTTATAACAAGGGAAATGGGTAATTTTTTAGTACTTAATTTTCTTAACTATTTTAAGTACAAGGGACTGAAAACATTTATCACTGCAGTGCCAATGCAGGGGAATCATAGTCAGCTCCTCTAAATATCAGGGTTTTCCTCTGAAAACTGCCTACCAGTTGTCTGGAGTATGATCAGCAATGACACAATAGTTGGCAAACCAGCCTCCTCATTATCAATATGTTTGCCTGATCTCTTAAGTCATTTTAAGGTTCAGTCAAGGGTCAATGCAAGAATTTTAAAGAAGTTACAAGACTAAGACCTATTATTAATTTAACAGCAAATATTTTTAGTAGATTAGAAAATTGTCCTGGAAAAACATGATTCAGTTTTAAATGTATTCAAATTTAAGTGATTCGCTTAGGATAATTTTGTTTCAAGAATGGTTCAAATAAAGGTTGAAAAACTACTTTTAGCAAGAACAACATTTTATATAGTTTTGTTGTTGCTGTGCTATAATATATAAAGGCATCTTCTTAATATTTTCTTGGTCATTGCAAATCCTAAAGAACATAAAATAGTTCTGGAAGAATGTGGGGAAAATAGCAATACAGATTTTTCAGCAATATTTTTTAAATGTTAATGAGGATGTAGTTTCCAGTTTTCACAATATCCAGTTAGCTTGTAACTAGCAATAACAGTTGTTCTGATACTCATTTAGTTTAACGTTCAGTGTTATAGCTTCATTTTATAGTTGAGGTTAACTGCACACATTTTAAGAAGAGAAAAAAATACAGAAAATACAGCTAACATGCTGATTTTTTTTTTTTTTTTTTTTTGCAAAGTAAATATCTTGTCTTGCTTTCTCTCTTAAACACACAGAAGTTCTAGTAGATATTTGAAAGCACTTTATTCCATTCATAGGAGATCAAAAATAAAACAGAGTTATACCTTTTGGAAATGTAATTAAGCACTATATTGTTCTTTGTTCCAGTATGTTGAAATATTTAAGTAGCTTTTAACAATTATAGATAATTAGACAATTTTTTTTTTGTTTTTCATTCAACACCTCTGAGATGGCTGATATTTAGACAATACATGCTAGGAATGATCCTATGCAATTTCAGGTATTTCTCTGAAAATATAACTCAGTCCATAACCTAATAACACTCCATCTAATACACTGAAGTAAAAGAAATAAGAAAACAGCTCAATAGAGCAAGATAATAGTAGATTTAGCCTTGGATTTCCAGCCTAATTTTTGGAAACAGATGCTCTAGAATATTTTTGTGTGTTTTTTGCCATGCCAAGCTCATCATAGCCCCTAATGGCATGACACTTAAAGCACTTAAAATACTAACACGTTGTAATCCTAAATGGAAGAAGGGGATCTGATGAAAGCAATCATTGTTTAGATGTTTCTCAGAAAAACAGCTTAACATTTTTTCAAAATATATTGCTATTGCTTCACTAGTGAAGAAGGTGCTAAAAATGACAACTGCAAAATTGTCTTGAACATTCTTTATCATAAAACACAATCTTTTTCCCCTCTCAACGTTTTATGAACTAAAACAAAGATCCTTGCCATCAGTTAGAATATTAGGAAATAGCAGTGTTTATAGACAGAAGCCTCAATAACCTTCCTAATGATGGTCATCTTCTCCTTCTGGATCCTTCCCTGGCTTGACTCAATAGGAAACAAAACAATTTTCACAAGATTACAATATCTGCACTGTAAAATTTCCAACAAAGAACTGCAAACCTTTGGCAAGATATTTAATAATATATTTTCAGTTTAAGTTCTGACTGTCATTTCCACTAATACCACTCTAATACAGGCAACCGTTGCCTCACATAGTGATCATTATAATAGGCTTCAGGCATTTTCTGACTCCAAAATATTGTTTAAATTATTTTTGACTAATTTTCATTAATATTATCTTCCATACATCATTTCCTTATGTTCTTGATATGGTTTGGCTCTATATCTTCACCCAATTCTCATCTTGAATTGTACTCCCATAATTCCCATGTATTGTTGTAGGGAACCATGGGAGATTATTGAATCATGAGGGCAGTTTTTCCATACTGTCCTCATGGTAGTGAATAAGTCTTACAAGATCTGATGGTTTCATCAGGGGTTTCTGTTTTTACATCTTCCTCATTCTCACTTTGCGTGCTGTCATCCATATAAGACAGAACTTGCTCCCCCCAGCCTTCTGCCATGATTGTGGGGCTTCCCCAGTCATGTGGAACTATAAGTCCAATTAAATCTCTATATTTTGTAAATTGCCCAGTCTTGGGTTTGTCTTTATCAGCAGTGTGAAAACAGACTAATACAGTAAATTGGTGCCAGAAGTGGGGTGTTGCTGAAAAGATAACCCAAAATGTGGAAGCAACTTTGGAACTGAGTAACAGGCAGAGGTTGGAACAGTTTGGAGGGCTCAGAAGAAGACAGAAAAATATGGGAAAGTTTGAAACTTACTAGAGACTTGTTGAATGGCTTTTCCCAAAATTGCTGATAGCAATGTGGACAATAAGGTTCAGGTTGAGGTGGTCTCAGATGGAGATGGGAACATTGTTGGGAGCTAGAACAAAGGTGACTCTTGTTTTAGCTAAGAGACTGATGGCATTTTGGTCCTGCCCTAGAGATTTATGGAACTTTGAACTTGAGAGAGATGATTTAGGGTATCTGGCAGAAGAAATTTCTAAGCAGCAAAGCATTCAAGAGGTGGCTGGTGTACTGTTAAAGGCATTCCATTTTATAAGGGAAGCAGAACATAAAAATTCAAAAATTTGCAATCTGACCATGTGATAGAAAAGTAAATCTCTTTTACTGAGGAGAAATTTAAGCCAACTGCAGAAATTTGCATAAGTAACGAGGAGACAAATGTTAATCCCCAAGACATTGAGAAAAATGTCTTCAGGGCATATCAGAGGTCTTCATGACAGCCCCTCCCATCACAGGCCTGGAGACCTAGGAGGAAAAAGTGGTTTTGTGGGTTGTGCCCAGGGTCCTCATACTGAGTGCAGGCGAGGGACTTGGTACCCTGTGTCCCAGCTGGTCCACTCATGGCTGAAAGAGGCCAACTTAGAGCTCGAGTCATGGCTTCAGAGGGTGCAAACCCAAGACTTGGCACCTTCCATGTGGTATTGAGCTTGCTGGTGCACTGAAGTCTGTGTAAGCCATCTGGAGGCCTAAGAACCAGGCTTCAATAACTGCCCACAGAGGTAGCAGTGTACACTACCCTGGGGGCACAAAGAAAAATATGCTCAGCCCACCTTTGCCACTCTTGGGGCCTGAAGCCTGGCTCACGTGGCTTACCATCCCCAGCAAAATTTCATCACACCTTTACTAATAACCAAATGCTAACCCTCTGAGAGAATCACAGGAAGAACCAACACCATATATAGCCCAAAATATCACACAAAAACTACACTACTATGCATAAATATAATCAAGGCCAAAATACACTACCCAATCAACACCACATATATAACTTCAGGAAAATCTCCAGCCCTATAAAAGTAAATTGAAAAATGGGAAGAAGTGACTGTTATACCAGATGTGCAGATATCAGTTTAAGGACATAGGAAACATTAAAAAAAAATGACACCTCCAAAGAAACATAATAATTCTCCCAAATAGATCTTAAAACAATTTAATCCCAGATAAATAATTCAAAATATTAATTTTAAAGAAGCCCAGTGAGATACTACAGAATTTTAAAAGGAGTCCTAAACCAGGATCAAAAGGGTAACAATCACCATTGTGAAAACACACAAAAGTATAAAACACACTGGTAAAACAATCACACAAAGGAGGAAGAGAAAGGAATCCAACAGTATTACTAGAAAAATCCACCAAACCATAATGACAAAAGAAAACAGCAACACAAAGAAATAAGAAAAAAAAAATTCAGGATATAAATTTACCAAAGAAATAGGTATTTTTTTAAAAAAGAACCATATATAAGTTAGATAATTGAAGAACTAATTGAAGGGGATGCTACGTATATTTGCATATCTCAAAAATAGATTAGATATGACGGAAGAAGGAATCTCAAAACATGACAACAGGTCTTTTAAAATAATTCAGTCACACAAAAATAAAGGAAAGAAATAAAAGAATGAGCAAAATCTTCATGACATATGGATGACTCAAAGTGATCATATATTCAAATTATCAACATCCCCAAGGGCAGAGAGTTGAAGAAAGGATAGAACACTGATTTAATAAAATAGTAGAGGAAAACTTCTCAAATCTACTAAGAGGTTTAGACATTCAGATACAGGAGGCTTAATGAGCCTCATGCAAATACAATAAAGGTATTCAGGGCATATTATAGTCAGGCTATCTAAAGTCAAAGATAAACAGTGAATCTTAAAAACAGCAAAAGTGTCTAGTCACCTATAAAGGAAGCCCCATCAGATTAAAGCAGATTCTCAGCAGGAATGTTATAGGACAGAAGAAAATAGGGTGATATATTCAAAGTACTAAAAGAAAATAAAATATTTCAGCAAGAATACTATATCCAGCAAAATTATACTTTATAAATAAAGAAAAAAAAATATTTGTCAGACAAGCAAATGGTGAAGGAATTTTTTGCCGTGTAACCAGCCCTGCAAGATATACTTGAAGGAGTCCTAAACCAGGAAGCAAAAGGATAATAGTCACCTTTGTGAAAACACATGAAAGTTTAAAACACACTGGTAAAACAATCACACAAAGGAGGAGAAAGGACTCAAATAGCATTACTACAAAAATCCACCAAACCATAATGACAAACAATAAGAAGAAAAGTACAAAGAATATATAGAACAACCAGAAAGCAATTAATAATTTACCAGGAACAAAGCCCCATCTATCAATAATAACCTTGAGTGTAAACAGATTAAATTATCCACTTAAAAGATATAGAATAGATTAATGTGAAAAACGGATTAAATCAGAAAAATTTCTCTCAGAAAAGATTAGTTAAAATATTAATGTTAATACATTATATATACATGTGTGTGTCTGTGTGTGTGTGTGTGTGTGTTTGTGAACTTGATCAAAGCATATGCTGCTTACAAGAAACTCATTTTACCAGTAAAACACATGTAGACTGAAAGTAAAGGAATGGAAAAAGATATTCCACACAATTGAAAATTAAAAGTGAGCAGGAATGTCTATGCTTATAACAGTAGGTAAAACAGACTTTAAATCAATAAGTGTAAACACACACATACATCATTATATAATAATAAGGGGATCAATTCAGCATGAGAATGTAACAATTCTAAATATATATGCACCCAACACTGGAGTACCCAGATTCATAAAGCAAATATTATGAGATCTAAAAAGAGATCTTTCTTTCTTTTAGAGAGATAGAATGTAATACAATAATAGTGGGGGACTTCAACATCCCACTCTCAGTATTAGGCAGATCATCTAGACAGAAAATCAACAAAGACACATGGGATTTACATTGGACTTCAGACCAAATGGATTTAACAGACAATTACAGAACATTCTATACAAGTACCGAATACACATTCTTCTTGTCAGCACATGGAGCATTATCCAGGATAGCTCATATATTAAACTGCAAAACAAGGCTCAACAAATTAAAAGAAAGAAATAATGTAAAGTACTTCTCATGCCTCAATGAAATGAAACAAAATCCATGCCAACAAAAACTTTGGAAATTACACAAATACAAGAACATTAAAAAACATGCTCCTGAATAACCACTGGGTCAATTGATAAGACAAAAATCAGAAAAAAAAATTATTTTAACAAATGAAACTGAAAACACAACATACAAAAACCTGTGGAATACAGCAAAAGTAGGGGTAAGTGAGTCATTTATAGCAATAAGCACCCATATCAGAAAATTTAAACATTACAAATAAACACTCTAACAGCACATCTTAAGAAAAGCAAGAACAAACCAAATCCTGAATGAGTCAATGTAAAGGAATAATAAATATCAGAGCAGAAATAAATGTAATAAAGATGAAAAAAGTTCTCCAACAGTACAAAGGATTAATAAAATGAAAAATTGGGTCTTTGAAAAGATAAACAAGTTGATAAACAACTAATTATGCTAACCAAGAAAAGATGAGAGGAGACCCAAATAAACAAAATCAGCAATGCACAAGGAGACAACACAACAGATAACAACAAACACAAAAGATTATTGAGACTATTATGAAAAACTATATGCTTTTAACCTGGAAAACCTAGAAGAAATTGATACATTCCTGGAAACATACCCCATGACAAGATTGAATCGGGAAGAAATAGAAAACCTGAACAAACCAATAATGAGGAAAGAGATTGAATCAGTAATAAAAAGTCTCCCAACAACAAGAAAAGAAGCCCAGAACTGAAGGAATTCATAGCTAAATTCTAGTGAATGTGCAAAGAAAAATTGATGCCAATGCTCCTGAAACTATTCCAAAAAATTGGAGAGGAGGAAATCCTCCCTAACTCATTCTATAATGCCAGAATCACCATGATGTCAAACCAGACACAGGCACAACATGAAAAGAAACCTACAGCCCAATATTCCTAAACATAGAGGCAAAAGTGCTCAACAAAATTCCAGTAAGCTAAATCCAATAGCATTTCAAAAATATAATACACCATGACCAAATGGGATTTATACCAGGACTGCAAGGATGGTTCAACATATGCAAAGAAAGAAAGGTGATGCATCGTACCAACAGAATGGAGGATAAACATATCTAACCATCACAATAGTTGCAGAAGAAAGCTTGTTATGAAATTCAACATCTCTTTGTGGTAAAAACATCAACAAACTAGTCATGGAAGGTACATATCTCAAAATAATAAAGGCTATATACAACAAACTGGCAGCTAACATCACACTGAATGGGGAAAAGTTGAAATCTTTCCTCCAAGAACTGGAACAAGAAAAGGAAGCTGCTTTCACCACTCCTGTTCAACACAGTACTGGAAGTTCTAGCCAGAGCACTCTGGCAAGAGAAGGAGATGAAAACATAAAAATTGGGGGAAAAACAGTCAAATCGTGCCTCTTTGGTGATAATTTTGGTGATCTTTTATATAGCACAATCTAAAGATTCCAAAAAGAAGCTCTTAGATTTGATAAATATCAGTAAAGTTGCAGAATACAAACTCAATTTACAAGATAAGTAGTATTTTATGCACCAGTAATAATCTATTTGGGAAAGAAAGCAGGAAGGCAATTTCATTTGTAATAACTACAAATAAAAGACCTATGAATAAATTTAGCCAAAGAGATGAAAAATCTTTACAAGAACTATAAAACAGTGATCAAATAAATTGAAGATGACAAAAACAAAAGGAAAAGCAAGAAATGCTCGTGGATCAAAAGAATTAATATAATTATAAAGAATTAATATAATTAAAATTATTATATTGCCCCAATCTATAGATTCAATGCAATCTCTATTAAAATGCCAATGTCATTCTTCACTATCTGCTAAAAAACATATCAGTCTACTAAAAAAGAGCTGCGTCTTCTCTTTCTGAAGCCAGTTTTTACTTAAGCCATATTCTCAATCACTAATCTTTTCAGCTATGAATCATCACATTTATTTTTTAATATTCATCCTCTCCACAAGCGAATGACTTTCACGAGTAGAAAATAAAATCCCTACTTCTAGACTGCAGGGTTTTGAAATATACACTCTCCTCTAGAGTGTTCAGTTTTGGTTTGCATCTGGGTATTAAATATTTCCAAAAAAAATCCCAGCCAGACTTATTTGATGAGGATAAGACAATATATCGAGTGCGTTATTGAAGTAATCTCCACTTGTATGACTCAAACACGTCCAAAACCAGACCAATCATTTTCTTTCAAAGCCTTATCCTCTCTCAGAGAATGTTAACACTATTACAGCAGAAATCTAGAAGCCATCTGTGACTATCTTCTTGTCCTTTACCTCCCAAAGAATATGGATGATAAAAATCTAGTCATTTTTAACTTCTAAATACCATTTAAAGCTGTCTGCTTCTCTTCTGTCTCCATCCTGCTTCCACTCATTTCTCCATAAACTCTAATCAGGTTTTTGCTAGCCACATTCCAAAAAACCTCTCATCAAATTACTGTCATGTTTCTTAGTGAATGAAAATGATCTTCTTTCTCTTATTTGACCTTCCAGCAGATTCAGTAACTCCTTTAATAATGCTCTTCTTTAGAAATACTATACCTTATCAGATTACACGGCATAACTACTTTCCATTCATTATTTTTCTATCCCATTTTCTGGCTCATCAATCTTAAATGAACTATTAAATATTTGAGTTTCATGAGGCTCCATCATAGACACCCTTGTCTTCTTTTCTCAGCACGAGGCCGTATTAATGCTTGAGGCTTCCATCTTGGCATTCATGTCTTCTCTGCCATCCCAGCTTAATTTTACCAACCTTCCTGCTTAAGTCCCTTATTTAATGTTCTCATACTCTATTTAGCTTTCCTTCATTGCTCTTATCGCTGGCTGAATTCACACATAATTATGTTACTCTTTTTTTTCAATTTCTTTCTCTACAATTGCCCCCTTAGACATAAGATCAAAAATCACAACTTTTAATTTTATTTTACTTCTATTTTCTTACTTGTCATATGCAGGTGATTAATAGATATTTGGTCAATTAACAAATTATGACTAGAATGACTCCATTGTTACAATTTTGTGGCACCATTTTGAGAATAAACAATGACTCAAATATGTCTGAAACTATTTTCACAATTTCACCCCAAACCTGGTCTTCTCCCAGTGTTTCCTCATTCACTGAACGTTATCAGCAACAAGCTAGAAAGGAAGTCTTTTCTTAATTTCGTTATGTCTAGAGAATGATTCAGTAGTTATTCAGCAGCGTATTTTATTACTTTTTAGACCTGTCAATTTTGAGTTTCTGTTTATGAACCAAGCTTAACTATAACTGGTCTATTTCTTTCAGATTTAAGAACCAATGAAAATTATCACAA
This sequence comes from Rhinopithecus bieti, assembly GCF_001698545.2. Taxonomy (NCBI): domain Eukaryota; kingdom Metazoa; phylum Chordata; class Mammalia; order Primates; family Cercopithecidae; genus Rhinopithecus; species Rhinopithecus bieti. The sequence goes on along the minus strand of NW_016803880.1, from coordinate 7,236,344 downwards.
CAGAATCATTTGAGATGTTTCTGATCTTAAAAATTAAAGACATAAACTGAATAATTATAATACTACTGTATGGTTTGCTCAATAAGAATCTGTCTGCTTTAATTAAAACAAACAAGCAAACAAAACCCATACTTTCCTCTTTTCTCCATAGGGAAGCACACTGATTGTAATCATTGGGTCTTATTTGAAAATTAAATTCAGTGAGCTTTGTCCTCCAAGGCTGAAAGAAAAGGATCATTTTCTTGTGACACTAAGAGAATTTAACTGGCACATTAAGCCTTCCACTCAATTCAGTGATTCTCCTCTTATATTTAGATTCTGTATGAGAACATGCCCTATATGCATGTAGGATAGAATATCATACGATATTTTCATTTTAAAGCACCTTCCATCTGGCAAATCATTCAGCCTCTGGAAATTTTAATGAATCAAATATCATGTTAGCATCCTGAATGTGTATATTTTATACAGAAGTAAATTAATTTATATTTGATGCTAAGAGAGGTATTCTGTCAGAACATTTCTTTCCACAGACAGTTTCTTTCTTTTTTTCTTAAAGCTTCACTATATGAAATATAAAATTATTTAATAAGTCTTATCATGTCATAGCATAGTAACACATTACAGGACTGACAGCCAACAACAGATATTCTCCAGCCATTCAGAAAAAAAAGAAAACAACAGAAGTTGCAATTTAACTCCTTTGAAATGCAGTCACTTAAGATGATGGCATGAATCAATATATTACCCCCTGACAAAATGAAATTTACTCAAAGAAAACTTATGTGACAATTTTTTAAATCAAGTTCGGACTTGATAATTTATTGTGTTATACACTATTGAAAACTTCTCTGATAAAACAAATCACACAAATTTTAATTGAAGATGTAGCACATTATTAAATACTATTTTAAGTATAATACTCGGCTTATTATTCTATGATTACATATGATTTCCTGAAATCAAATTGGCTAGATTATCACTAATATAGTTTGCAATATAAATGACAGCTGAGCATACTAAGAACTAAGTGGTCAATTAGAGTTTAAAAGCACATAGACAATAAATAAGCCTGCCCATCTTGAAATGTTTTGATAATTTAGTTTTAATGACTTATATAAATTGAACTGTGTACTCCTCAAAAGATATGTTGATGTCCCTCCTCCCAGTACCTCAGAATGTGACCTTATTTGAAAATAGAGTCATTACAGATATAATCAGTTGAAGTGAGTTTGTACTAAAAAGAATGGGGTGACTACCTAATCTTACATGACTGGTGTCCTTAAAGATAGGAGTATGTGAAGACACGAGACACTGGAAGAATGACATGCAAGGACAGAGGCAGAGATTGGAGTAATGCATCTGCAAGCCAAGGAATGCCAAGGAATGCTGATGGTCACCGGAAACCAAGAGAGAGGTATGCAACAGATTCTCCTTCCAAATTCTCAGAAGGAGCCAACTTGCTGATACCTTGATTTTGAACTTCTAGCCTCCAGAAGTGTGAGACAATAAATTTATGTTGCTTTAAGCCATCCATCTTGCAGTACTCAGTACCCTCTTTTTCTTTTGAGATGCAGTCTTGGCTCTGTCACCCAGGCTGGAGTGCAGTGGTGCGATCTCAGCTCACTGCAACCTCTGCCTCCTGGGTTCAAGCAATTCTCCTGCCTCAGCCTCCTGAGTAGCTGGGACTACAGGCGCCTGCCACCACGCCTGGCTAATTCTTTGTATTTTTCGTAGAGACATGGTTTCACCGTGTTAGCCAGGAGGGTCTCGATCTCCTGATCTCGTGATCCATCCACCTCGGCCTCCCAAAGTGCTGGGATTACAGTCATGAGTGACTGCACCCGGTCCGACCATGAAGCAGTTCTTGTTTGCTAAATATATCACCTCTCTTACTTTTAGAGCCTATTTCTATACCTTGAAATAAATGTTCACTCAAGACAATAAGACATATTATAAAGCAAGACTCTTTATCATTATAAATCAATCATAGGCAACCAGAATTATCCAAATCAGTAGCTGTACATAGGACTCTAATAGTCAACTGTCATAAATCATTTTGAAGAATGAAGAATAAATTTCTTGCTAGATGGTTTACATGCTGTTTTGCTGTTTATGTAATGTGTGGTGTCTCTATAATACCATAGGCAATACACATATAGTGTAAACACTTTCATAATTAAAAATAATAGAAATTCTGGCCTGGCATGGTGGCTCACGCCTGTAATCCCAGCACTTTGGGAGGCTGAGGTGGGTGGATCACGAGGTCAAGAGATCGAGACTAACCTGGCCAACATGGTGAAACCCTGTCTCTACTAAAAAAAAAAAAAATACAAAAAATTAGCTGTGTGTGGTGGCTTGTGCCTGTAGTCCCAGCTACTTGGGAGGCTGAGGCAGGAGAATCCCTTGAACAGGGAGGCAGAGGTTATAGTGAGCCAAGATCACACCACTGCAGTCCAGCCTGGTAACAGAGTAAGACTCCGTCTCAAATAATAATAATAATAATAATCATAATAATGAAATAAATTCTAATGTTCATCTAATTAATAAGTGACCAATTTAAAAATAGACATTAATGCAAAATGCATTTATGTGAAACAGCCTATAAACACATTTTTTATTAGTTAGAAGTGTGGTGGCTGGGCATGGTGGCTCATGCCTGTATTCCCAGCACTTTGGGAGGCCGAGGCAGGCAGATCAAGAGGTGAGGAGATCGAGACATGGTGAAACCCTGTCTCTACTAAAAATACAAAAATCAAAACAAAACAAAAAGACAAATTAACCTGATGTGGTGGCCGATGCCTGTAGTCCCAGCTACTCAGGAGGCTGAGGCAGGAGAATTGCTTGAACCCAGGAGGTGGAGGGTAGAGGTTGCAGTGAGCCGAGTTCATGGCACTGCATTCCAGCCTGAGTGACAGAGCAAGACTGTCTCAAAAAAAGAAAAAAAAAAGTGTGGCAGAAATGTTGGTTGGACAATAGCTGGGAGTCATCTATGGTTCCTAGGAATTATTAATTAGTCTAATCTAGTAAAGCTTCCAAACACTCCTTGACATACTTCTATTATTTAAAAACCTAGTTTATATACTTACTTCTTTATTAAAATATATTAATGTCTGTGGTGACATGTATTGGGCAAATTAACTAAAAATTTAGAGACTAATTCCTCTAACTCAATAATCTTCCCAGTAGCACAGATAATACATGATTTACAATTGTGTAATGAAAGTTCATCTCAAAACACCAACATTATCACTCTAACGTCATTGCTGTCTGATTAGAGCACAACCTGCATTGTTACTACTTTAACTGAAAATCAATTTCTCAATCATTGAATTACATAAAGCCCTGAGAGAGATCATACTTATTATCTCTGTCTTCAATTTGCTAGACTTTCCTGGGCTGTCAGTTTATCTAGATTTAGAGTAAATGTTAAATGCAGTAGTTAATCTCTAAACTGTGAGGAGATGTGGCTGCTGAGATATCATCAGACATAATTCCTTTTTCCTATCTTCATTGTTTTGAAGTGGGGAAGGGGAGTAAATCTTGGTTGGTATAGAGCCAATGTGTCTTTATCTTGACAAAATAAATGAAAACAGAGTTCCTGTATCACTGTTGTAATGTAAATATATGAACAAAATAGTAAAAGGCCTAATAAATTTTCAAAATACTATGTGTAAAGCTCCTTCCTTATGAAGGACACAAATGTCTCATAATTCTTTAATGGAGAATGAATAAGAGAATTCATAATTATCTTATTAGTTCTGTTGAAGCTATGAAGCCTTGCCAATGAATTTCCTTCCAATAAATAATTTCCCATTTATTTGCAGAGATTTAGCCTTCATATCTCTTCCCATATATATTCTCCAGATACGTGTCTTCATTAATTAAAATTATCAAATATTTCTTTTGGAGAGTGGCACTCTTCCTTCATAACTCACACTTTGTAACTTACCTTTAGGGGCCTGCTGAGATTTGAGTATACCTGAGGATTTATAGGTCTTCTTTAGAAGCCTGCTATGACTCGAGTTAAGTTATAGGTCTAAAAGTGATAGGAGTGGGGCATGAAGAAAATCAGCACCATCTTGCAAGATAATTGCCTCAGAAGAGATCATTACAAGACTACTTCTACTGGTAAAGCTGACTCAACAGAATTTAGGGGTTCGATGCCCACAATTTTATCAAAATATCCCCATGCGTCTCCATTGCAGTTTTCATTATCCCATTCCTTCCCAATCAGCGCCCTCACTTTAGAAGTAGACATCCTTTGTGGTTGGGCATTTGTGTTGTAATTAAGCCACTTGCAGCTGAGATTCTAGGTTTGGTTTTCAGCAATTTCAGCTATGGCTACAGGAGATAAGAAATTTTTTCATGGCAGACAGAGACATTTTCAAGTCATATATGTTGTGGATGAACTGGAAATTTAAATTCCTGAGCTCATCTTTTTCTTTTGCCACTTTATTGAGTGACATTAAGGACAGCTATCCAATCTTATTATACTTATTAATTTGGCAAACGTGTCATATACAAACACAGAATCTGACCTCTTCTTTATATTTGATTTTGGATATCCAATGCTTAAATTTTGTGCGTTTCTAATGGCTGTTGCTACGTCATACTACAGTCCATTGGTACTCTCTTTACTACTGGAAATACAGTCATTGGTGCCATTCAATCTAATCAGGTAGAGAAGCAATTTGGAAGCCTCAGAAGTAATCTAGAAAACTCATCCTTAAGACTCTGTTTCTCAGCAAACTATGGCAAGGACAGAAAACCAAACACTGCATGTTCTCACTCATAGGTGGGAACTGAACAATGAGATCTCTTGGTCACAAGAGGGGGAACATCACACACCGGGGCCTATAGTGGGGAGGGGGAAGGGGGAAGGAATAGCATTAGGACATATACCTAATGTGGATGACGAGTTAATGAGTGCAGCACACCAACATGGCACATGTATACATATGTAACAAACCTGCACATTGTGCACATATACCCTAGAACTTAAATATAATAATAATAATAAAAGATTCTGTTTCTCTAGAACCACTCTCAGTACTGAAATCTATATATCTATATTAGTCAGTAACGATTCTCCAGAAAAACAGAACCAAAAGCTGTGTGTGTGCGCGCGTGTGCGTGCACGTGTGTGTGTGTGTGTGTGCAGAAAGACAGAGAAAGAGAGAGAGAGACAGACAGATGTTAAAGTATTGGCTTGCATATGTGTGGAGGCTTGACAAGTGTAAAATTTGCAGGGTAGACTGTCAGACTGGAGACTCAGAAGAGTTATCTTTTGAGTCCCAAAGAAATTGGTTGGCAGAATTTTTCCTTGCTTAAAACGGTCAGATTTTTCTTTTAAGACCTTCAGCTGATTGGATGAGGCCCACTCACATTGTGGAGGATAACCTGCTGTACTCAAAGCCTAATGATTTAAACATTGATCACATTTTAAAATATCTGCGTAAAAACATCTGAAATAATGTTTGAGAAAGCACCTGTGTATACTATGACCTAGTCATGTTGATGAGTCATGTTGATGCATAAAATTGAGCATAGCATCTGCTTGTAGTGCTTTATTGATCCTTTCTTATGTCATCAGGATCGTCTTATCCATGAACTTACTTCCTTCTGCCAAAAACTTAATTCAGCTTTCTCAATGCCTTGGGAAATTTCTTTCTTTGCCTCACTAATATTTGTTTAGGTTAATGTTCCTAAATAAATTAATTTCCAAACTTATAAAATATATAGTCTACTTTCACAACCTCTAATTTCTCATGACACGGTCATTTCTCTTTCAGTTGCAGTTTAGCTTTTATCCCAAATCAATGCTGACGTTGTTTCCCCAAGGTGTGGAATGTGATCTATGTGACACAAGAAAGACCATTTTGGTATTTATTTGCATTTATTCTCTCTACAGAACTGCCATTGTTAGTGTTTTCCTGTTTTTCACATTTCATTTCATTTTTAACTTTTATAGCCACCTAGTAGGTTTATATATTTATGGAGTGCATGAGATATTTTGAGACAAACATACAATTTTGTTTGTTTTTTAATCTTTTCTCTTCCTTGGCACTATATTATTTTCCTCTCCTTTCTCTATGTTATTCAGGATAACCTAGCTATCATATAGTAATAAGCAAATCTAGAAATATAAACAATGACTTTTCTTTCAGAAAAATGTTAATGCTACTTGAGTGGCTCTCTATGGGAGTTCTCCATTGTGGAAAAACTCAGAGATGCATGTTACTTTCATCTTAGGTTCTGTCATTTTAACAAATGACCTCAATAGTCATCACCAAAGAGAAAGTAAAAAATGGAGGAGGTTCACTGATCTGTGTCAGAGTGTAATGCGACACTTCTGCTCATAATTTGTTGGTTACAACTGGTCACATCAAGGGTTTTGCAAGGGAGTCTAAGAAGTATAAGCCGCCCTATAAGAATATTCTGTTAACTAAATAGTCCCTTTGCTCCATTCTTCAAAATAAAACCTGCCCAGTTCTGCCCAAAAAATATATAAATAGGAGTTCCCTCTAGTCATTAGCATCAGTTGCAAATTCAGAATTTTTGAAAATTCCATTGTTTCAGCTTCTTCATCAAGTCTAACTATAGCTTCTCCTTATCCAGAAAGCTATGCCCTCAGCAACTCTCTCATACCCAATATTTAATGATGAAAGGGGGATCAGGTTATCACAATAAGCACTACTAACTAAAGAAAATAAAGTGAAGAATGAGAAATACAATCTTCTCTTGTCTGTAGTATTTCAAAAATCCTATTGAATAAACATTGTGAAGCCTTTTATCACAGAAGTGAGAAAGTTTCCTTGATGAGCATCAGAGTCACCTCCAAGGGGACAACTCTCTTACATGAATCTCTGGGACCCTTAGTTTGTTCTCCAGGAAGCCCTCCTCATGTCCTTATTTTTGGCTACTTCTGAAGTGATCATTGGGAAATAAGTGCCTCTGTGCATTTAAGTATTGTGGTATAATAAAATATTGTAAGAATTAGTGTATCCAAAAAAACTCCACAATTTATCATTACCATTTAAAAGAAATAAAATTTTACATTCCAATCTTATGTTTTGATCAAGTCATTTTAATTTGCTGACAATTATCATGGTGCATGTGCTTCTCAAAGACTTTTGAAACTCCAAATCGTAACGCTTGGAGAATAGAATCAATTGGTTTTCCCAACATACGAAAGATTCTAATTCCTGAGCTGTGTCAATTTCCTTTCACTGCTCTTTGCAAATAAACACCATGATGCATGAATTTTTGTCCTCTGATAAAATTTTGCCAAGTTAAATTATCCAGTAATATATACCAATATCTTATTTTACATCCTCCTCCCCGAGAGCTGCAACTCATTAGATCACCCTTTTAATTGTCTTAGGTGATAGATTATAAATAATTATCTACTGCATAAAATGGTTGTTCACCTGCACAGCTTTTGGTATCAGTTTTCTCCCCATCCTCTGTCTACCTACATAGCCAACACCATATATTTTAGGTTTTGTTATACTAGCATAACATTTCCCCTACTGATATTAAAAGAAGATAATTTGGAGAAGGCTAACAATTATTTGCTTCAAGCTGTGAGTGAGGTACACATTCCGATTTTTGAGAACTAAGACCTAACTGAGCAAACTTGGGAGTTTATTCATTCTGCATGAGAGGAAAGAAAATCCAGTGCAGAAAGCAGCATTATCTTTACTGACTCTACAATTTTATTTTTTATCTAATTTCCCTTAGATAATCTCTATGTTGAATATTTTTCAAAAATATTTATTATACTGACAATTTTGTACTGTATCTTGTCTCTTCATATTCTTTCCTTTCAAGTGAAGGTAATATTTACTATACACATAGTATAGACATATGTCATTTACTTTACATCCATTATAAATGAACATACTCATGGATGTTATAATTCTCCTACAGCAGATATTTACCTAATTATATAAAATAGAAGCTCTTTTATATTAATAAAGAAGGGAGAATTTGTTCAAACTCACAAGAATTGTGTATGGTAAGGACAGAATTAAAAGCCAGGTTTGTCTGATTCATACATAAATGCTCTATGCATTACATGATGCTGCTTTAAATATGTCCATTTCAGCCAGGCGCGGTGACTCACACCTGTAATCCCAGCACTTTGGGAGGCCGAGGAGGGCAGATTTCCTGAGGTCAGGAGTTTGAGACCCGTTTGGCCTATATGGTGAAATCCCACCTCTAATAAAAATACAAAAAAATTAGCTGGATGTGGTGGCAGGCGCCTGCAATCCCAGCTCTTCAGGAGGCTGAGGCAGGAGAATCGTTTGAATCCAGGAGGTGGAGGTTGCAGTGAGCCAAGATCACATCATTGCACTGCAGTCTGGGTAACAAGAACAAGACTCTGTCTCAAAAAGAAAAAAAAAAAAAGCCCATTTCTATGTTCTTCATCTCTTGCATTAATAGAGTTTCAATCTTCACAATGAGCTCATATTTTTTTCCAAATTTTATAACCACAATCCTAAACTGGCTCATCAGCATGCCATAATTCTAAGTCACTTAATGATCTCAACCTCAGCATGTTTCTAACCCAAATATACTGCTTTCACTTTTTTTCAAAGAACATCTCCTTTACTGTGCCTTTAATCATACAAGTCCAGAGTCCTAGACATTTTGGGGCCACCTGGAAAAAGGAAGGTGGATTATTGCAATCAGAATTATAACAAAACTCATCCAGGATAAAATGTGAAAATAAATTCTGGTATGCAATCACATCAAGGGTCAAGCATATGTGCTGGAGATACCAGCACAGAGCAAGCAGGTGTACAATAAATGATAGAAAGCAGAGCCTTGAAAGTCTGTGTTCTGCCCTGGAGTTTAGCAGCTGCAGAAGCTACAGAAGGATATTTGGCCCAGGTTGTAAGACAAGAGTCTACTGAGCTGACCCAGGTGCTCATTTCTTCATTTCAGTGAAAGGCACTAACAAGTTCTTCTTGTTACTCAAGATTATTTTCTTAGAATTGATTTAGAGTCTTAAATCTCTCTTGTTTTCCAGAACCAATCATGTAATTTACATGCAATTCTACTTCTGTTAGGTTTTTGTTATCTCTCTTATATTCAGCATTACTTTTTCCACCCTGGCTCAAATATTTCATTATCTTTACTTGGCTTATTGCAATAACCTTTTAGTTGATCTTTAGTTTATTTATTCAACAATTGTTAATTTTCTGTTTTACAGCCCTCCCTGCTCCCATTTTTTTTTCCCTCAATAGCAAACACATCTTAAACTTTAAGCTGGAATCCAAGGAACTTCATGCTCATGCTTATAAACAAAGCAGGTACTTGTACCCCAGTCCTTTGTAATGAAAGATAAGGATGGGGCATCATGAGTTCCCAGGAAAATTACCCTTTAAATGTGTGCACCTGCAGATACAAACATACAAAACAAACCATTATTTTCTTCTTCACTGGAAGTGGTTAATTTTGTTTGTACATGGCACTTGGGGGTAGCTTAAATAAGCTCTGTCTCTCAGAAAATTTGCTGACAAAAGAGGATGATAGAACAACAAAGGGGAAAAGTCCTACATCTTTGATAATGATGAATGACTGAATCAACTCTGGAAACTTTTGCCTTCCTAATCTTCTAAAAATATACATAGTTCATTTTCTTATTTGTGAAGCCACCAGTGGCTAGGTGTTCTGTTTCTTGTATCAGAAAGTGCTGTAATCAATGAACCCATGAGTCTTCTGGATTTATTTAACCTTTCACAGTCAGGCTGGTCAGTGCTCTTCAGACTTGACACACACATTTCACTTAGCCATTGTTCCCGCTGCTACCTACTCCTGGGATGTGAGGCCAACCCTCATATGACTTAGCCAAAATCATTTCCACGCTCCAAGACTCAGTTTAAACAAAATACATTCTTAGCAAGCTTATCTTTATTGCCCTAACCTGATGTGTCTTTTTTTCTATTTTACATATACTATTTTCAAGGCACATTTGATTATATATTTCATAATACAGTGATTGCCAAAGTATGTTTAACATATGATTTCCTCAGGATCCCTTCCCGTTCTGAATTCCAAATGGAAGTATGGAAAGTGCAATGCAAAGAATGATGATCCATATTATTTTTGGCAAGCTTGTAGAAGCACTATTGTAAATGTAAGGAAAAAGAATTGTAACCTAGAAACTTCTTCAGCATATGAGACACCATTCAGGACTGCTGCTGTCTGAGTGTTTTCTGTTTTAAGGTACTAATTTTTTCTCCTCCTGGAGTACGTTGTAGCTTAGAAATTTCATGTTTAATTCAGAATTTTGAATCCTTGAGACATCTGTCAGTGTGGGCAGAAAGCAGTTTGAAGTTTTCACAGACATGAGTTTGCAATGTCACTATCCTTCTTAGGAGTGTATGATTTTAAGAGACTTACTTAGTCTTTCTACTCTCAGATTGCTGATTTTAAAAAATGGGCATAACATCAACTTTTTTGCTGGTTTCTTACAAGGATTAAATCCCAATTCTGCCTTTATGAGCTGTATAATTTTAAGAAAGTGCTACTAAAATTTCTACCTATGTAAAATGTGTATAATAACACCTACCTAATAGCATTTTGTCCCCGATTAAATGGTTTGACATAGGTAAAAAACTTAGAGTAGTGCTTGACACAGAGGCAACACCGTCTATAATTTTGCTATTAATAATAGTATATTGCCTGACACTTAATATGTCCTTGATAAATTGTAACTATTATTATGAATTCAATTATGTATTTATTATGTATCTTTTTAACATGTTTGTTTACTTACGTAGAAAACATTTCTTTTTTTCACCATAAATACCTTGAATTTAGAAGCTATCATACAAACTGTTGTGCCATGTAGACCCCAGAACTATGCCCATAGAAAGATCTCAGTAGATATTTTTAAATTAATTTTATTTCTCAAGAAGTATCTAACACAAAGTGAAATATAACTCTAAGAATAAATCTTTAAGATTTATGGTTTCTCATATTAAGATAAATGAAAGCCATCATTGAAGTGTTTGCAAACATAACAACAAAATTGACTCAATATAATTTTCCATTGATAAAAGATTGGCCAAATAAATCATAGTACATTTACCAAAAAACATACAAAACAGTTATTACGTGGAAAAGTGCTTTAAAATATAGGTTTTATCATACGTTAGGTACAGCAAGACCAACAGATCAGAAGACGATTGCTATTGAAAAGATAGCTTGTGGCCATGCGCGGGGGCTCACACCTGTAATTCCAGCACTTCGGGAGTCCGAGGCAGGAGAATCACAAAGTCAGGAGTTCAAGACCAGCCTGACCAACATGGTGAAACCCTGTCTCTACTAAAAATACAAAAAATTAATGGGCGTAGTGGCAGGCGCCTGTAATCCCAGCTACTCGGGAGGCTGAGGCAGGAGAATCCCTTGAACTTGGGAGGCGGAGGTTGTTGCAGTGAGCCGAGATCACGTCACTGCACTCCAGCCCTGATGACAGAGTGAGACTCTGTCTAAAAAAAAAAAAAAAAAAGAAGAAAGAAAATATAGCATGTTATACTCACAGATTTTTAAGAGGAGGGGCATGCCGTGCCATTGCAGGTCACAGGGAAAAGCATCAGAGTCAGTCAGAGGCATGGGAAGTGAGGGAAAAACATGGTCAAGAGTTTTCATTAACCGAAACATCAAAGCTGTTTTTGAATGGCTATCATAGCAGAGGGCAGTGGCCTTGGATGCCCATAATCAGTTCCTTCAGGCGAGCTTTGCCGCTGACCGGCTCTGCCAGGGGTTTGAGAAAATTCACTTCTGTATTGGTTTATTTAGCTGTAAACAAAAAGTAACATATATCACAGAATTCTGATTGAGATTAAATGATATGAGTTATGTAAGCTTCAAAGAATATTATATATGTATGTGTATATATTTGCATATATATAATGCATATGAATGTGTGTGTTAAAAGTATACTACTTCAGTGTGTGAAAAAGTATAAAAGTATATATAGATATACATCTATATTTTTTTAACACTTAACCTGTCTGCACCACTAATCTTTAAGTACCATGCAACTGGGTCTGTTTTTGTTCACCATTGTATTTCCATCTCCCAGTGCAGTGCTTGGTGAATAGAAGGCTCTCAATGACAAGAACAGCAGCAACACAAAAACAAGAGTCTTTATTGTGGTGCCCATGGGAAGGAATGGATGAGTTAGGGTGGGCAGGCTTAAGATTGGCTAGTTCAAATAATTTCCACATAGTCTGTGGTATCGTGGCTGTCCCTGGTTATCCTGACACCCAGTCCTAGGATGGTTAGTGTAGGGAATAGTGGTCCTCAGTGTGAAAGCTTGATGAAGTGGGGTGCTTACAGGTATGAGCTCTGAACTGGTTGCTTTGTATATAAAAGCCGTTCTTGCAGGCAGTTTGTACGCTTAGCTCCTGGAATTAGCTTGCACTGGAAGGGGCAGTTCCTTCAGGGTCACCAAGGTCCCTAGATGTCAAAGAGTTCAATATAGAAACTAGAAAATGTGGATATGATTTTTAAAAGGCAAATCTGTATGGCATGGGGAAGAAGTTCACGGAAGTTTATAATGCACTATTTTATAAGAGTAAGGTTAAAATGGCCGGGCGCGGTGGCTCGAGCCTGTAATCCCAGCACTTTGGGAGGCCGAGACGAGTGGATCACGAGGTGAGGAGATCAAGACCATCCTGGCTAACACGGTGAAACCCCGTCTCTACTAAAAAATACAAAAAACTAGCCGGGCGAGGTGGCGGGCGCCTGTAGTCCCAGCTACTCGGGAGGCTGAAGCAGGAGAATGGCGGGAACCCGGGAGGTGGAGATTGCAGTGAGCTGAGATCCGGCCACTGCACTCCAGCCTGGGTGACAGAGCGAGACTCCGTCTCAAAAAAAAAAAAAGAAAGAAAGAAAAAAAAAAGAATAAGGTTAAAATACCATTGATCTGTGGTTGATCTATATTTTTCTACTAGGATGCTTAGAAACATAGTACTGACCCTGCAAGATAGAGACGAGGTGTATTAGCTTGTGATTTATGATGTGATGTTCAGGGTCCAAAATTCACCTTTTGTACCAGCTTACTTATGTTTTTTATTAAATGTGAATAGATGGTGGTATGCATCTGGTTTCAGCTGAGTGACCAGTGAGATATAAATGAGTCAGGCAAACTTCCACCTAGGCTCACCTGGTACTAAAGCATCTCACATCTATCTTGGTAATTCATAGTCAGGAGATGGAGCAACTGCTCTGTGCCTGGGGAAGGGCTCTGAGAGCTATGCATGGACTTCTCTGATATTTTCTTGTGCTTTTGTCTCCTGCTGTACTATCTATCTTTATTAAAGCCTCGTATGGCCCCTGTGGAGTCTCCTGAGTCTTCTCAATTATCTGACCTCTTATAATTGTTATAACAATATATAATATCAGCCCTTTTACTTATGGAAAGTAAATGCTTGTGTATCTAAATATGAATTAAAGACAAAATTTATACTGTTTTTATTAGTTTAGTAATATAAGAATTAAAGTAGGAGTTAATACACTGCCAATAATATTTTGGTCTTTCTCAGATCCTAGTGGAAGATATAATAAAATCAAAAGTTACATAGTATAATTATTACCATTTTAATTGGTAATTTAACATAATAAACATCTAAGTGTATTGAGCTTGTGTTTAATAGAGTTCAATTATGTAATTGAGTAATTATCCAATTAAATAATTATCTAAGTAATATAATTGGATGAGTTAAAACATTTAAATCCTTTGAACATAATCTACCTACTCTATGCTAGTTTTCTTACATCTAGATAGATTCTCTTACGATAGCCTAGAATACATTTACTAACACCACATGAATTGACAGTTAAATTCATTTTAAACAGAATGATTTCAGAAAAGACTATTCCTATCTGGACTTGATTTTCCTATTTGTTCTAGTTGATGTACTTTAGGGAAAAGCTGCATGTCTCGTTTCTCTTAAGAACTAAGAAAGTCATGGACTCAGGGCTACAGAGAGCTAATTTTAGTTTACCCATGTGCCTCACCAGACTCACTACACAAGCGATGGTGGTACTAGCATACATGTGTATTACAGTTTCACACAATATGAAGCACTTTCCCCCACTTATTACATTACAGTGAACTGTGAAATGGGTTATAAAACTATTAATTATCTTCTCCAAATTATGCATGATGCTATTGCAAAGCTTCTTAGTTTGCAATGTGGTCTACATGTAATCTCTGAAAGCATATTCAACAACTGACTTTTCCTCTTCATAAAATGAAAATATGCTGCTGGATAGAACAATATATTATTCATATTTCTATCTGTGGCCCTTATAATCATTTGTATAAATATGTAGTCAATAATTGATAAATAAATTCAATCGATCCTAATTACCATTTATATCACTAAATAATCTGCCTTTACCTTAGGGTGCACATAAGAAGGTAGAATTCATAAGAAAGGTAAAAATGCACAGATACAAGGTATTCTAGCTAGTGAATGAGCCTTTACAAAAAATTAAAAAATCCTAATAATCATAGCAGAAAGTTAGGTGATTTGGGGAAGAATTTCAGAAAGAATGGCTTTACTGTCTATTGCATGGTGACAGGAAGAAGCAATAATTTTATGATTGGTTATCTTTACCTTGTCTGAAAGAAGAGATGACAAAAGCAAGTCTAAACCTATCATTGAGAATAGCAGCCATTGATATTGGCTAGAAGAAAAGAGACGTGGGGAATTTTTGGTTGTTTGATGTTTCATATTTTTTTCTGTATTCAGACAGGACTATGAGGTAGCCTTGTTTCTCTCTTGATCTATTAGCAACAGGATGATCTTGTGTGATATTAATGTTTTGTAAAATTATTTGTGTTTAACAAGTGAACATGAAGGCCTCAATGATATTGTTGGGACAGCTCCCAGATGTTTGGGATCAATTTGTTCTTTCTTAGTAACAATAAGTTCCTTGCAGTTTTAAAAACGGCTTTATTGGTATATAAAATATGTAAAATAAGCTATTATACTTAAAATGTACAATTGGATATTTCAACATAAGTATATGACTATAACCACAATCAAAATAGTGATCTAACCAGCCATCCCTAAGCCTTTCCTCCTGCCCCTTTGTAATCTTTTCTTCATGATCCTTCTAATCCACACCCCATCCCCAGGCAACTATTGGTCTGTTTTCTGTCACTTCACTAGAATTGAATATAAATCGAATTTCCTAGAATTGAATCTAAGTTGAATCACATAGGTACTCTGTTTCTGGCTGTGTGATGGCTTGTTTTCTTTTACTCAGTATAATTATTTTGAGATACAGCTATGCTTTTGTATGTCTCAATACATCATTTATTTTATTCCAGAGAAGTAATCCATCTTAAGTACATACCATAGCTTTTTTATCCATTCACCTGTTGATAGGATTTGGAGTTGCCTCTAATTGGGGGTTGTTTTTAAGTAAACCTGCAATAAATATTCATGTGCATGTCATGTGTATACATATGCTTTCATTTTCCTGTTCTTCAGAAAATAACTAAAATTGGGATGTTTGGGTAATAGGGCATTAGTATGCTTAACTTTTGAAAAAGATTAAACTCTTTTCTAAACTAATAGCAGCACTAAACATTTTCACCAATAATGTTTTATTTGTTTCTTCTTTTCCAATATAGAACTGTTATTTTCTTCCTGTCTTATAGCAGGAAATGACTTTCAATATGATAAATAGAAATGAGGAGAAAGGGTACTCTATTCTTGCCAGGTACCTGATCTTGGCATGGATATTGGGGAAAACCCACAGTTTCTTAATATTAGGTATGAAACTAGCTGTAGGACTTTTAGAAATGTTCTTATTCAAATGGAGAAATTACCCCTAATAGTTTGCTAGAAGTTTGCAATCACAAATTAATGTCAGATTTTGTCAAATAATTTTAGTTCATCAGTTAATATAATTACATAATTTATGTTATGTTTTCATGTATTTCTAAATTTGTTTTGCTAAAATTAACCTGTGAAACCATCCTCATCTGGTGCTTTAATCACGTAAAGTCGTTTGTTATTGACTTCATTTATTTCAGAGAAACAGGCTTATTCCCATGATCTTTGTCTCTTCATGAGATTTTTGGTATTTGCATAGTTCAAGAAATTGGTCCATGGTATCAAAGTTACCAAATCAATGTGTATAGAGTTGCCTATATTATTATTTTAATCAATGTTTATGAGATCTGATCACTTCTCTTTTATGTGCTTCTATTGAAACTTTTGCTTCTTTTATATATTTATATTTAATATTTATATAATTATTATTAAATAATTTTCATTTCCAATGTCACTGATTTTTACTTAAATTTTATTATTTCATTTCTTTTGCTTACTTTAAGCTTCAATCATTCTTTCATTTTCTAATTTCTTAAGGAAGAAGCTTTAGTTACTGATTTTTTTACCTTCTTTTCTTATGTATGAACTCAATGTTACACATTTTCTTCTAAGCATTGCATTTGCCACATCCCATAAATGTTTATATATTGTGTTTACATTTTCATTTTGTTTAAAATACATTATTTTAATTTCTCTTTAAGCTTCTTTAACTCATGTGTAATTTAGAACTGTGCACTTTAATTTTTAAATATTTAGCAATTTTCCAGCTATATTTCTGTTATTGATACTAATTTAATTTTATTATCATTTGAGGATATTGAGGGGTTTCTATATTTTAAATTTGTTAAGCTCTGTTTACAGTTTATCTTGGTAAATATTTTATGTGAACTTGCAAAGAGTATAAATTCTACTGTTGTTGGATAAAGTATTCTATAAATGTCAATTAGATCAAATCAATCAATAGTGATGCTCCGGTCAACTATATTCTTACCGATTTTGTGCCTGTGTGTTTTAGCAATCACTGAAAAGGGGGTGTTGAAGTCTTCAGTCCAAATAGAGGATCTGTCATGTCTTGCTGTTTTTATCAGCTATTTCCTGATACAGTTTGACACGCTACTGTTTGATGCATGCTAATTAAGAATCATTATGCTTTCTTAGGGAACTGACCCCTTTATCATTGTGCAATGCCCTTTTTTATCTCTGATCATTTTAGTTACTCTGAACTTGACTTTATTTGAAATTAATAAAGTCTAGCCTTATTTTTATTAGTGTTCATATGCTATATCTTTCTCCATCTCTTTAATTCTTTACTTTTAACCAATCTGACTCCTTATATTTAAAGTTGGTTCCTTGTAGATGTAATACAGCATAGTCATTTTTAAAATCTACTCTGATTAAATTTCTATGTCTATGATTAAATGTCTATGTCTTAAATTCACCAAATAGAAGGGAACATACGTCTGTGTTAATAGATTAAATGCCTTTGTTTTTTTTTTTTTTTTTTTTTTTTTTTTTTTTTTTTTTTTTTTTTTGAAGCACAGTCTCACTGTTTCGCCCAGGCTGGAGTGCAATGGCATGATCTTGGCTCACTGTCACCTATGCCTCCCCAGTTCAAGCGATTCTCTTGCCTCAGCTTCCTGAGTAGAACTACAGGTGCGTGCCACCATGCCCAGCTAATTTTTTTTATTTTTAGTAGAGTCGGGGTTTCACCATGTTGGCCAGGCTGGTCTTGAACTCCTGGCCTCAAGTGATCCACCCACGTAGGCCTCCCAAAGTGCTGGGATTACAGGCGTGAGCCACCATGCCTAGCCATTAAATGTATATTTCTTCTAATTGGTGGATATAGTTGCTTTCATGTCCACTATATACTGTTTTCTATTCCTTACAGGTGTTCTTTGCTTATTTTTCATCTCTTTCTGAAAGTCTTCTGTGGTTTAGTTGGACATTTTATATGATTCTGTTTTGTCTCTTCTCTTAGCATATCAATTATATTTATTTTTAAGTTATTCTATTATTTCAATTGACTATTTAATGTTTTAAAGTTTTAATTTACATATATTATAATTTGTATTAAAATTATATTATTTAAATGGTTGCCCAAGATTTTCATATAATGCTATATAATGCTTCATGTGCAGTTCATATATCTTAAAACAAAGCATCCCCAATTATAATCTCCCATCTTTTATGGTAGATTAGTCCTTTATTTTATTTAGCTATGTATGCTTTAATCACCCAATACAATTTTACTATTATGACGTTAGCAAACACTTACATTTTAGATGTACTTCAGCTCATCTGGGTACAAACAAAAATAAATTTTAGATCTCTTAAGAATAGAAGAGATAAAGTAGTTTAGTTTAATTTGCTTCCTCATCAATGCCTTTCATTGATGTAGATCTAAGTTACTGGTATTTAGCTTCTTCCACCTGCCTGAGTAAATTTTTTTTACATCATTTGTAGGGAAGATCTGGTGGTGATAAATTATCTTAATGTTTGTCAGGGAACATCTTCTTTTTACCTATGCTTTTGAAAAATACATTCAGTAGATATATTACTCTATGTTTTATTTAACACATTAAATATTTCACTTAACAAGACGGTTTTATTTTAATCCTTATTCTGCTTTGAGCTCCCTAAACATTTTGAACTTATGATTGATATCTGTTGTTACTGTGCAAAATTCATAACCATTAATATCTTAAATAATTTTTATGATAGCTTCTCTCTTTTCCCTCAGATATTCCATTTAAGAGTATGTTACACATGTAGCTACTGCTCCACAATTTCTGTATGTTCTCTTTTTTTATTTTTAAAAATTTTATTTTCCTGAAATTTCTATTGACATATCTTCATGTACCTAATTCTTTAATTGGCTGTGTTGAGTATATTGATAAGCCCATCTAAGACAGTCTTCACTTACATTACTGTGTTTTATGTTTAGATTATATGGGGATTATTTTTCTCTTACAGTTATCATTAACCTGCTTTCCCATCTGCTCTTGGATGTTGTTCATGTTTTTCCATTCAAGCCATTAAAATAATAATCATAACTATTTTAAATTTCCTGTTGATAATGTAAGCATCTGTTTCATATCTGAGTATGATTGTGATGCTTGCATTGTCCATTTCAATTGTGTTTTTTTCTTGTCCTTAGGAATGCTTTGCAATTATCTTTTGAAAGTTGGGTGTGATGTATCTGGTAGTAAAAATGCATATAAAGGTTTTCATTGTAAGGATTTTTAATAACTTAGCTAGGTGTTGGGCAATGATCAATATATGTTTTAACTATAGTCATCAAAGTATTAACATTTGCCTAACATCCTTGGATTTTTGTTTTGTTTTTTTCTCCTCTCTTGAATTTGGGGATTTTCTGTGTACAACTCAGAGAGGTCTGTCTTGAAATTTTCTCATTTGTAATCCACTTACAATTAAGTTTCTGCATTGTATTTAGGTAAAGTTATTTTTCCTGTATAGCAGCCCACTATTATAAAGCTGTGAGGATATTTCACAATGACCGTTCTTGCCCTCCACTCTCAGATCTTACAGGGACTCTTTCTTGAAGACTCACCTTGTGGTCCTACTGGAGTTTCTGGAGTCATAGCCGATTAGTTAGTGAACTTCAAGGATTGTGGCCTTAGGAGTCTCTTACTTTCATACTAGTCTACACTAACAACTTACTGAAATTACCACTTGAATGTTTCTACCATTTTATGAGTCCTGTGATTTCTGCTTTAGGTAAGCATGTCTTAGATACTGTAGATGCACCTGTCTGCAGATTTTGGAGGTGATATTTCCTGCAATTGCAGTTTTCTAATGGATCTAAAAAAAAGTTGTTGTTTTATATATTTTCTGTTTTGTATGGACAGGAATGAAAATGACAACTTCTTTGTTCATTGAATGTTAGACCTAAAACTGCAATGTTTTGTAATATTTTATTTGTTCCTTCATGTATTGAGTCTTTGTTTTTTGGGTGCTGCTATTTTCGCTTTAGTTTTAAATTCTTTTAAACTTTTTTTTCTGGAAAATATTTGAATTATTTGGACATAGTTTGATCCTTTCTAATTATGATTTTAAGATTTGTTGGTCAGGATAGAACCTCAAACTAGGGCTAATTATTTTATACTATAGGGACAAGACTTTTCTAAGTAATCTACCCCGGTTCATTAATCTTAAGATTTTTCAGTCAAACTGATGGCAATGGTCACTCTTCTCAGCCCTGTGTGACCACAAGGACCATTCATTCACCATAACACTTTTAGATAATTCTTTCACCAGTTTCAGGTAATTTATTTGCATGCTTGTGGTGTTCAATACTCAGATGAATAATAGAGAGTATTCCTCCAAAGATCTCTGGAGTTCTTACTTGGAGCAGTTCTTTCCTCTCCAGTATCCTGTATGACATACTCTAGCCATTTTTTTCTCCCTAAATACTAAGTACCATCTCAACTCAAAAAGTAAAGAAAATTTTCAGAATCTACTTGGATTTCCCTTCCTTATCACATATGTGAAACCATCAAGGCACTAAGCTGGGACTTTTCTTTTCATTTCTTTATTATTATTATTATTATTGAAATATATTTCAGGGATGACTTCACTCATTGCTTTATGTTCAGTGTCTTTGAAAGCCTTGGTCAGTTTTTTTGGTTGTCTCAGGTACAAGGGTAATTTCCATCTTTTGTGACTTCATCTTGACTGGGCACAGATGTTGGAGAAATGGTGACTATTTTTTAATGCTACAATTACAAAGACAAATTAAATCAATATATGATACCTGATACTGATTTCTGATACCTGAGTTGAGCACATTATAGGATTTCTATTGAAGGAAAAATGAATAGTTAAATATATTTGGTTTTATACATACTAATGTAAACAGATATTCACACATATATGTTATGTATATATTTGAATGCTTTAATATCTATTTAATATTTACCTAAAATATTATATTTTTAAGAAAAATCCAACTCAATTTTGTGACATTCTAGTCAGGCAGATTCTGTCAGAACTGCTAGCAAACTCCATTTTCCTG
This sequence comes from Rhinopithecus bieti, assembly GCF_001698545.2. Classification (NCBI taxonomy): domain Eukaryota; kingdom Metazoa; phylum Chordata; class Mammalia; order Primates; family Cercopithecidae; genus Rhinopithecus; species Rhinopithecus bieti. Next base: position 7,215,431 of record NW_016803880.1, on the reverse strand, counting down.
GACATAGTGCATGATCTATCAGTGAGCACGAAATGGTAGTTGGATCAACTAGTTGGATCAGATAGTAGGACTAGTTTTCCTCATTCCCTAGAATTAAGTATGCCCAGTGAACTGGGGACTGTCTTGAAGAAGACCGAGAAAGAACTCAATTGTCAGTAAGAACCAGGAGAAGGTGTGAATGACTGAGAACCCTGATAACATTATTTGAACCACTGGATCCATCTGTGCCTAGAAGCAGTCTAATTCCTTGGACTTTTTAGATACTTAAGGCAATAAAATGCCTTAATTTTTCTTTAACCTAGTTTACATTGTGTTTCAGTCATTGCAGTGGCAACAACAATAAAAATCTTCTAACACAATTATTCAATTTTCTATTGAATACAAAGATGCAAACTTTCCTGTTGGGAACACTTTTTCCCCAATTAACTTCAAACAGTATCAGAGAACTTCAGCTATTTTTTGCAGATATAGAAACTTTGAAATAAATTTTGCCAGGCAGTTTTCATGTGGTAATTCTCTAGAAGGTGACTATGTGAAAATAAATATGACATCAAAAAAGCAGTTTTTAATAAGCTATATCATACACATTGTAGAATATATCATGTTTTATGTACTTTAAAATAATTCAGAACTAATGAAACTTAATGATAAATAATTGAATAAAGGCGCATGTCAAAACATTTTAGTGGGGATTTCTAGCGTAATAAACATTTATTTCTGATGACAACTTCAATTTCCTTATCCACATTTCTCCGTGAGTACGTTCATTTTCAATTCATTGTCATCCTGTTTGATGACCTATTTTTAATATTTTCAACTGCTTAAAACATTTAGAAAATAGTATCAGTGAAACACTGGCTTTCCAATATGATATGTAGCAAACATTTAAGCTTCATCATCACTTATTGCAAAAGTTCTTGCTGGCTTTTTAAGTAGGTGAAGAGGTAAATGAGGACAGAGAATACATATACATAAGGTGTGGGAAGCCTTCATCACACCCACGTGTCTTCTGAGCCTTCCCAGGTGATCCAGGTGAGCTCATTTCTTACACTCCATTTCTCCAGCTTGTAATTAAATGGATTATGACTCCCAGTGGCTTTTGAATTTAATTACCAATGCCATAGCATTGATAATTATTACCTGGAGAAATAAAGACTAAATTATACCACAAGCTTTGTCTTTGCAATATCTCCATCTTTCTTCATCACTACACATAAAAGTCTCATGCAGAGTTTTAACAACATGTTTCTACCACTCAATTTCAAGTTTCTCTGTTCTAAGACATTTAACAAAATATGCTCATATTTAAAGCAGAAACTTTAACCAAATCACAAAATGTCTCTCAATAAGGTATAAATATCAAGTATGTAGTGATATGGCCTCTTATCTGTTTTCTAATATCATGTTGATGCAGCTGATGGACATGCCTAGGATTTACTGCTTGTTTAAATCAAGAAGTTTATTCATTGTTTTCTACTAAGTTTCTACAAAATCAAATGCATTACATCATTGATGAATTTAATTTAAAATAAAATTGTGGGGCTTCCTGGCCTGTTCCAAGTATTCAGTACCCGTACTTCTCTACAGATCTGTTCAGCTAGAATTCCTTTGACCACTGGACAGGATTACTTTCTCTCCCCAGTTGCACTGTTTTGAAAAACATTAGAGGGAACCTAAGATTAATAAGTTTCTAGCTCTCATGATATTTTTATTATTCTAAATAAGAATAGCTTTTTCAAAAGAGGAAATATAATTAATGAACACCAGCTACCTAGTAGCATCTTTCTTTCATTCCCCCCCTTTTTTTTTAGAAGGAGTTTCACTCTTGTTGCTCAGGCTGGAGTGCAAGGGCGCAGTCTTGATCACTGCAACCTTTGCCTCCTGGGTTCAAGCGATTCTCTAGCCTCACCTCTGGAGTAGCTGGTATTGATTACAAGTGCTCGCCACCATGCCCAGCTAATTTTTAAATTTGTAGTAGAGACAGGGTTTCGCCATATTGGTCAGGCTGGTCTCAAACTTCTGACCTCAGGTCATCCACCCAATTAGGCCTCCCAAAGTGCTGGAATTACAGGCATTAGCCACTATGCCCAGCTTGCATCTTTAATTCTAACATCATAAATTACTTTAATTTTTTCGTGTTTTTTTTTTTTTTTTTTGCTATAGGCTCTCTATAGAAAGTTTTTCAATTAATTTGAATACATTTGGAATTATGCTATGTGACAGGCATCACGCCAGAAGTTAGATATAACACCATTGAAGAAAAAATATAAACCCTCATGAAGTTTGCCTTCTTTTTGAAAGATAGAAAGCCGACTATAGTTTGCTAAATAGTGTCTTATGTTACAAGTTTGCTCATCATTTCTTTCAGTATTTTTCCACGAGTGCAAATTAGCAGCTGTGATACACAAGTATGCCTAAATTTAATGACCTGGGACTTCAAATGTATTACAAGCACTTACAAGTACAAATTCTATATTTATTGTTTTCTTATGAAAACACTAAACAAAGATGAAATGGCAGAACAATTATTTGATAAAGTTTCTATAGTTTTAAATGTCATTAATGTTGTATCAGCTTTAGATTAAATTTACTCCTGTGAATATATTATAGAATGCAAATTTTGTTACATTTTTGCAATATATATTGATTAGATTCATTTCTCATATTCTTTTCAGGGATATCACTGATTTCTTTCATCAGTTTTCAGTATATTTGAATGATTCCTGATTTTGCGTTCTTCATTGATTTCTGTTACACTTTTTTTACTTTCAAATTCTTATTAAGACATTCCAGTTCTAATAATCTCACTGAATATTAGCATGGTTCATTTTAGTTATGTTTACTGTGGAATTTGATGATATTATTATGGTTGAGTTTTCCTTATTCATCCTTAAATTACCCACATAATTTTTATGAAATTATTTTATTTCAAAAAAGTTGATGTCAATATTTCTGATTTTAGTATACACATTATATATATGTATATATACAAACATTGTGTGTGTGTGTCTGTGTACACGTGTGTGTAGTTGCTTTAATTTCCTTTATATTGATGGGATAGCATGGCCTGCTAAGAACACAGATTCTGATGCCAGATTGCTTGGTCAAGATTCTGGTTCTGCATAGACATGTGATCTTGGATAAATTCACTAACTTCTCTGTCCTTCATTTTCTGTACAGTAATGCTAGTCCACTGGGTTGTAACAAAAATTGAAGTATTTACTACATGTAAAGCAGTGAAACATGATGAGAGTAGAAGGTTTAATTCATCACATAATAGAGCAGTGAAATTTGCCTCCTTGTGAAATATTAATCTCTCAGATCATGAAAATATCCTTCCTAAAATGATTTTATAGTCACCTAAAAGAGACATTGTTCAGAAGACCCAGAAACCAGATGGGAGGTTGAGTCTGCTTTTCTGTTAAATAAGAAAATATTCTTAGTTATGTTTTGTTTTTTGAGAAGCCTCCATACTGTTTTCCACAGTTGCCATACTAATTTACATTTCTTTCTTTTTTTTTTTTTTTTTTTTTTTTTTTTTTTTTTTTTTCAGTCAGAGTCTCGCTCTGTCGCCCAGGCTGGAGTGCAGTGGCCGGATCTCAGCTCACTGCAAGCTCCGCCTCCCGGGTTTACGCCATTCTCCTGCCTCAGCCTCACGCGTAGCTGGGACTACAGGTGCCCGCCACCAGGCCCGGCTTATTTATTTATTTATTTATTTAAGTAGAGACGGGTTTTCGCCGTGTTAGCCAGGATGGTCTCGATCTCCTGACCTCGTGATCCGAACCGCCTCGGCCTCCCAAAGTGCTGGGATTACAGGCGTGAGCCTCTGCGCCCAGACACTAATTTACATTTCTACAGTGTGCAAGCATTCCCCTTTCCCGCATCCTTGTTAGAGTCTTATTTTCTATTTATTTGGGTAATAGCTATTCTATCTGGGGTGAGATATATCATTGTGGTTTTGATATGCATTTCCCTGAATATTAGTGACTCTGAACACTATATCTGTTAGCAATTTGCATGTCTTCTTTTGAAAAATGTATATTCAGATATTTCACCAATTTTTGAGTCCAATTATTACTATTATTATTATTTTGCTATTGAGTTGAGTTCTTATACATTCTTATTATTCTTCCCTTGCTGGATGGGACTGGATAGTTTGCAAATATTTTCTCCCATTCTGTGGTTGTTTCCTCACTTTATTGAATGCTTTCTTTGCTGTTCATAAACTTTCCTTAGCATAATACCATTTGTCAATTTATGCTTTTATGTTTTTTGAATCCTTACTCAAAATAAATCTTTTCCCAGACCAATATCCTGAAACATTTCCCCAGTGTTGTCTCCCACTAGTCTCATAGTTTTAGATCTTACATTTAAGCGTTTAATCCACTTTTACTTGATTTTGTATATAAAATAGATAAGGGTCTAGATTTCTTCTTTTACATATCGATACCCAGTATTCCCAGCACCATTTATTGAAGAGATTGCCCTATCACCAATGTATGTTCTTGGCACCTTTGTCAAAACTGAGTTGCCTGTACAACAACTATGGAAAACAGTATGAAGTGTTCTCAAAAACTAAACTAACATATGATCCAGCAATCCTACTGCTGGGATATATCCAAAAGAAATGAGATTAGTATGTCTATTGTAGCACTATTAATAATGGGCGAGATGCAGAATAAACCTGTTATATATATATATTATATATATAT
>NW_016803880.1:7202983-7210520 GCF_001698545.2 Rhinopithecus bieti | reverse complement strand
AGCCAAAAATGTGCCCTCCCCCGGCACCCCGGGGGGAGAGAATGCTTTTTTAAAAAAAAAAAAAAAAAAAATATATATATATATATATATATATTCATCCATATATATATATGTATTTTATTCATCCATATAAAAATAATGAAATATTTTCATTTGCAACATCCTGGAGAATGGCGACTACCACAGGTTGGGAACGATAGTGGAGATGGGGGAATGAAGAGACAACGGTTATTGGGTAGAAAAATACCATTAAATAGAAGGAATAACTTCTAGTATTCAGTAGCAGCACAGTAGGATAATTACAATTACTAAGAATTTATAGTATATTTCAAAATATCCAGACGAGAACATTTGGAATGTTCCCAACACAAATAGTGCTAAATGTATGAGGTTGACAGATATCCCAATTACTTTTATTTGCTCATTACTCCGTGTATGCATGTATCAAAATATCACATATATCCCGCAATATGTATTAATGTAACTGTTATGTATTCATAATTTTTAAAAGCTACAAATCAAAATTTGAGAAACAAATTTCAGAGCACTGAATAAAATATTTTTTAAATCTCTTAAATTTTAAGAATTCATTAGTTTGGTTTTGCTACTTTACCCTGAAAAACTCATCTTTCTAATATTTAAAAGTAAATATTAAACCAAGAGAGAAGGTCAGAGAGATCCATGCTCTGAAAGTCTAAGAACAATGCAGAAAGAAGCAGCTCATAAACATTAATCTGCAAGTTTGACTGGTCAGGGGCAGTTTTGAACACAGGCATCTTTGTCTCAAAAGAGAAAGAAAAAACTCCTTTGTATGAGACTTTATTTTTCCAGTGCTTTTGAATGTACTAAATCATATTTAGTTATTTATATTGAGTTTATAATCTTACTGACTCAGTGAAAGAGTTCAAAAAATGAAATAGACTTAGCACAACAATGCAACTAGAATCAGCAAAGAAATGAATGTGTTGTTCTGTCAAATCCCATTGCCACAATAGCTCTGCCAATTTGTTTGAAAAATGTACAGCCCTGGAGTTTCGGCACCACTTAACAGCCGAGGAGAACAAAGTGTGTGTAGTGAGATACAAATCTTCCATACCATTAGTTCAATATATTTCTGCATAGCAGCTTTTCAAAAATTGGAAGCATATTTTGGCACCATGCTGCTTCAAAACAACAACAATAACATCTGAGAAATATATGCAGAAAGCTGTCAGCCCTTAAAAATACTGTGTTTAGTTTTTTTTCCACAGAACTACTGCTTGATTGGCTTAGTTCTTCTTTATCTATTATTCTTCCAGATCATATTAACATGGGAACACCAGGTAGACTTAAAGTTTATTAAGTGTGTATGACTCAAATAATTTTGAACAGGGTGAATAACTCAGTGCTTAATTAAAAATCTATTGACTAATTAGGGTAGGATATATAGCTTACACAATTTTTGGAAATACAAACAACCCCCCCCCAAAAAAATAACTAGAAAACAGCAATATCACTTCCAGATTACAAAATAAATATCATTGATATTTTGCTCATTTGAACCAAGCAGTTTTCACATAAGCAGATAGTGTGTTAATTCAGTTTTATAAAATAAGCATTTAAGATAAAAGTATTACCTGACTCTACTGAATGACACTGTTAGAAAACAATGCTATGATAATATCTTAATAAAATATATTTTTATAATAACCATGTGTCAATAGGATACTATTGAGTTCAAGAAATTGTGCTAGTTATTTACATACATTCATTAGAATCCTCACACTAATCCCACCTGATTTTTTTTACCTTTGTTTTTCTGGTAAAGAAACTGTGACTGAAAGAGACTTGAAACTCACATCACTTTAAATTTGTTGGAAGCAACATAGCAAAAAACAAACAAACAAAACTCCCTAAACCTGTTTGATTTCAATAAATTTTTAGCATTGGTAGGAGTAGTTACTGCTGGTACTTCTGAGTTATATGGAAATATATATATGAGAAACTAAAGAAAAATAAAACACTGAAGAGATAAAGAAGCAAACACACATTCATATACATTTAATTAATAGTTATAAATTGAGAATAAAACAAATATTTGCTTAGTATCATGAGAGAGGAAAAGATGAAAACATTTTCAAAAAAACTACTCTTTTAAAGAGGATCCAGTATAAAATTCTCAAGTCATATTTGAGATATTTGGTTGTAAAATATTGGATATTAAATATAAGATGAAGCTTCTCATTAAATTATTATAATTCATATTTTTAAATGTCAAAGCTACAAACACCTGTTTGTTGATGACTATAATGAAATTGTCTACATTTCCAATCATTTGATTTTCAGATACATCTATTTTCATGAAATGTAAAATACATTTTGGACCAACTTTATGAACATTAGTAAATCATTCATATACTCATCTGATTTGCAAATGAAGAAAATGTAAGAGAATGAGGATTAATTTCTGCTGACTCATATGAAAAGCATGGTGGAACTGCAGTTGTATAACACTAAAGAGAAGTGACTCACCCAAGGATGAGTAGGACCTAGAATTAAAGAGAAGATAATGCAAGTGTACCATTTGCCCTACAGAGAGTGGGTTAGCAAGGTTATATGACAAGTTTGCCCTACAGAAAGTGGGTAAATGACAATCCTATGTAGTTTGGAGGGATGGCATCAGAACTCCCAAAAATAAAGGTGATCATATGTGGCAGAGAGCATATTGTCATGAGAAAGGAGAATATTGATTCATTTAGAGTATGACTATGATGGAAAGAGACCTGGGATCCTCTTTGAAAACAATGGAGCTGACAAAGTCTAGCAAGGTATCATAGATCCAAGCAAGGGCTTTTGGTCACAGAAAAGAAAAAAAAAATCAAGTTGCAATAAGAAACTGAATTGCAAATCAGGATTCACGGTGATATTTCACTTAGGAGAAAAATGCATGAATTATCTCTTTCCAAAAGACAGCAAGTGAGCATGTGGATTCCCACGGCCACTCCTAGGTATTAAATACTGGACTTAGAACACTTTATCTGTGAGACATAGCGCTGATCTGCTAAGGAAATAAACAGATCTGTTTAAAGTCTTTTTTTCCATGTAGACGAAAGTGTGAAATATCACAAACACACATGGGATTAAATGTTACCTCCCAAACTCAAGAAACTAGGATATATTCCTTCAAAAGGAGGGGAAGTACTTAATTAAGGGTGAGACTGCCTTTGGAAGACAGTGCTAGAGGTATATGACAGAAATGGTTCCCGTAGATGGACTTGAGTTCTTTTGTTGTCATTTGTAATGCCTGACCAAAATAACCAGTCACTAAGAAGAGAATGACATTGAGACAAAAATTACTTATATCCGATGAGTATAGGACACTGCTAATAAATGTATTTTTCTTATAATGATGTATTTATTTAGCAAAGATTTAATGACCATCCAATACATGTCAAACCCTACCTTTAGCCTTAGATACATAACCCTAGTACTAGTTTTTGGAGAAAAAAGATGAATATAACTCAATCAATATATCTGAACAATTAATCCATGAGATTAATACGTAAAATTTATATTTTTAAAACTAGGAAGCCCGAACAAAATTTTGGGGATTTGTGTAGATATTGTGGACTCATCCATAACTTTGAACTGTATTTTTTTATTATAACATGATTTGGCAACAGTAATTCCACTGTTAAAAGGTGGTGTCTATCTCCAGCAAGTGTTATGATATTAATATTCACAGCATCATTATTTGTCAGAGCCAAATATTGGAAATAATCTGAATGCTCATCTACCCATAAATGGATAAGTAAAATGTGGTACGTTGATACAATGGACTATTATTCACCAATAAAAGGGATGCAGTACTGACACAGGTACAACATGGATGAATGTCAATAATGTTATGATGACTGAAAGAAAACATTTTTAAAAACTATAAGTTATATGGTATCATATACACAAAATGTCCAGAACAGACAAATGTATAGAGTAAATTCATTGTTGCCTAGGGCATGGGGGTTCAGTGGAGAATGAGAGGTGACTGCAAAAGAAGAAGGGATTTCTTTTTGGGATGATGAATATGTTCTAAAATTTATTGTGGTGATATTTGCACAACTTGCGAATCTACTAAAAACATTGAATTCTACAATTTAATTGTGTAAATTCTTTAGTATGTGGATTATATCTCTCTCTATATATATACACACCCACACACATACACGCACACAAATTTACAGACACTATAGCCACGCTGTTTTTCTTTTTTGGTCTCAAATATTCAACTTACTGGTGGTATGATCTTGACTAAGTTACTTAACCTCCCTCTGCCTCATGCCTATCATCTGAACAATGGGTATACAATTCGTACTTATTTTGTGGGATTATTGTGAACATTTAAATAAAGTGATACATATATAGACTTTACAGGGATGCCTAGAACAGCACCAGTGCTAAATATATGTGTTGTCTTGCTGCTACTGCTACTTCTACTACCATCAGTAGCACAATAAGAATATTATTCTCATCATCGTTGTAATTTTATTACAAGTCCAACCCTACTAATTTAATCCATGGAAAAGGTATCTCATCTCCTCTTGTTACTGTAACTACTACGTATGTTGATTAAGTTGTAGCTACATTTCCACCTATAGCCAGTCAATACTTCTCAAAATTAGTTACAAAAGAAATCCTTGTCCCAGGACTTCAACCCATACTTTTTATGAAAAGCCTAACATCTTATTCCATATAAAATGGGAAGTTATATTTTTTCCAAGTAATGCAATGTGAATATTATGTGCACACTCTGCTCAGTTAAAGCCAACAGTATTGAGCTAGATAATGGCTCTCGTTGCACACCAGCTCACTATATATTTCCAAGTCGGATGGCAGACTTAGAATATCAGCTTTATGGCAAGGATATGGGATAGTAACATATCCACCAGGAGACTGACTATAACTACTTAAATTTTTTCACATAAAATCCTCAGGATATAGTCTCTCCAAAGAGAAAAAGCAAAATCTTTACTATTATAGCTTCTACTCTCTTTTTTATCTTCACATCTCTGTAAGTCTTGGTTTAGGCTAAATGCATCATTAATCTTTAACATATCCACCTAAGAACACAATTAAAGTCAAATAGAATAATGAGTGGCATTACAAGGAATACAAAGTAGCACACCCAAGAATGCTTTCAACTATTCCATATGCTGCCTAATCACGCACACTCACTAACTTGCACAGTGCCAGCCCTAGAACAAAAATTAACTCTTTGGTGAATAAGAATGAGAATCTTTGAATTAGTCAATTAATTTTGAAAATAAAGGCAATGACCAGAAATATTAAATATTAAGTATTTTGAGGCACAAGCTATTCTATAAGGCTTTATATTCATAACATATTTTTAAATCTCTTATTTTGAGTTCAAAACACAGACTTTAGTCACAAATATGCTATGTACTAATTGAGTAACATTGACTGAAATCTTAATCTCCAGGAATTTCAATTTCCCAAATTGTTCTATACAGGAAATGGATTATATATCAATGGTTCTCAATCTTTAGTCTGTATCAGAACCACGTGGAACAAAACTGGAGCTCTACATGTAGAGATGTGTTTTCAAGTCGTTGTTCCAATGTACAACCAGAATTGGGAACTACACTGAGCTAAATAATATTCAATATCTATACCAGCTCTAAAAGTCTAAAGGTTTTTATCTATGTAGACAACCTGACTCAGTTCTCAATAAGAACACAGTATTACCTCAGAGAAAAGTAAGTTTAAGTGATTACTAGAACTACCTTGGCCAAGCATTTAAAGAATTGCACTGCTTTTATTTTACTTCCAAAATGAAGGCAAAAAAAAATAAAGGAAAGTAGTATTTGGCTTATGTTACCTTAACAAAAACAAAAGGCTGCAATAGAGACAATAAAATAAATAAACAAAAACCTGTAAAATCTATCATTATATGATGTCGTTCCTAATGCATAAATTTAAAAGAAAAAACACCATAGAGGAAAAGCAACATTTTGAAATGATATGCTTTTCTTTGTCTTCAAACAATTACATCTTCATCATGATGGCTGTATTATTTTGTTTTTACACTGCTATGAAGAATTGACTGAGCCTGAGTAACATATAAAGGAAAAAGTTTTAATTGACCACAGTTTCACAGGCTTAATAGGAAGAATGACTGGGAAACTTAGAATCATGGCAGAAGAAGAAGGGGAAGCAAGGATCTTCTTCACATGGTAGCAGGAGAGAGAGCACAAAGGGTGACATGCTACATACTTTCAAACAACGAGATGTCATGAGAACTCTGACAGCAAGAGGGAAGTCTGCCCCCATGATTCAGTCACTTCCCACCGGGCTTCTCAACTGACACATGGGGAATTACAACTGGACATGAGATTTCGGTGGGTACACACAGGCAAACCATGTCAACTGTCACGGATTTAAACAATTGTCTTCGAATAGTTTGTTTCCGACTTCTATTTGCATCTTTCCACTAAAAAGATGGCACAATGTAATCCTAGTTTACATTTTTTACCATGTAATTCCAAATTATTTTTCCTGAAAGTTACTTATTCTTAAATTTCAAAGCTCTTCATACCTATGGTTTGATCTGTGCTTACAACTGGATCTCAGAAAGATCGAATTCTCCCATGATACCACGTTCATGTCTCTCACTCTTAATATTTGTTCCCAGGACAACAACTTAACTTCTTGCTCTGTTATTATTATTTCCCTTTATTTTAATGTAAACCAAATATTGATATTTCCTTCTTTAGATCAATTGGAATCATCTCAAACCTCTGTTTTTCTCTAAAATGTGTCAGGCCTAACAACTACATACAAAGATATGTTCAAAATAGAATACAGGGCTTGGGATATCATTTTATGTCACTCTTGATTCCACTAAGCCAAACAAGTTACAGGAAAAATCAAGGGCCCAGTTTTTAATGAAGAGGGATTTGGCTCAGATTCGACTGAGTTTTCCCGCACTCCTCCCAACCATGTGATTGCAAATAAATGGTATACAAGTTCCCTGACAGTGTCTGCTTAAGACTCTACCTTCCTTTCTCTATTTGCTGCCCTCACTCACTTACCACCACATCCTACCCAGCTCAGGAGATGACACCTTATTTTTTATTTTTTTATTGTACTTTAAGTTCTAGGGTACATGTACACAACGTGCAGGGTTGTTACATATGTATACATGTGGCATGTTGGTGTGCTGCACCCACTAACTCGTCATTTACATTAGGTATATCTCCTAATGCTATCCCTCCCCCCTCCCCCCTCCCCACAATAGGCCCCAGTGTGTGATGTTCCCCTTCCTGTGTCCAAGTGATCTCATTGTTCAATTCCCACCTATGAGTGAGAATATGCAGTGTTTGGTTTTCTGTTCTTGTGATAGTTTGCTGAGAATGATGGTTTCCAGCTGCATCCATGTCCCTACAAAGGACATGAACTCATCCTTTTTTATGGCTGCATAGTATTCCATGGTGTTTATATGCCACATTTTCTTAATCCAGTCTGTCACTGATGGACATTT
>NW_016803880.1:7190662-7202641 GCF_001698545.2 Rhinopithecus bieti | reverse complement strand
TTTGCCCACTTTGTGATGGGGTTGTTTGTTTTTTTCTTGTAAATTTACTTGAGTTCTTTGTAGGTTCTGGATATTAGCCCTTTGTCAGATGAGTAGATTGCAAAAATTTTCTCCCGTTCTGTAGGTTGCCTGTTCACTCTGATGGTAGTTTCTTTCACTGTGCAGAAGCTCTTTAGTTTAATTAGATCCCATTTGTCAGTTTTGGTTTTGTTGCCATTGCTTTTGGTGTTTTAGACATGAAGTCCTTGCCCATGCCTATGTCCCGAATGGTATTACCTAGGTTTTCTTCTAGGGTTTTTATGGTATTAGGTCTAACATTTAAGTCTCTAATCCATCTTGAATTAATTTTCGTATAAGGAGTAAGAAAGGATCCAGTTTCAGCTTTCTACTTATGGCTAGCCAATTTTTCCAGCACCATTTATTAAATAGGGAATCCTTTCCCCATTTCTTGTTTTTGTCAGGTTTGTCAAAGATCAGATGGCTGTAGATGTGTGGTATTATTTCTGAGGGCTCTGTTCACTTTCCCTAAATATCAGCACACTGGGTGCAAAGATAAGACGGTCAGTTCCTTCACCTAGTCCCTGACAACACAGCAACTGACCCTTGGCTCTCATCCCTTTCTCTGCTTCTGAAAAGATTCAATACATTTTCTCCAGCTCTGGGAATATCCAGAGGCTTCAAACACCTTTATCTTTAGAAAGCGTAGGCTACTGAATAGTATTATCTTATTCTTCCCCAAGCAGATAAAGACACTCTTCCAAACTGAGACCTGGCAGTTGGCCATGGATGACTTATCCTCAGCAGAACACAAAACTTTAGATTTCAGAGGGAGGACTTTTGCTTTAACTTGAAGAGCTCCTTTTACTGGAAACATTTTTCAGTTTCTGTTTTGGCAAAGAGAGATTTTCTGTCCATGAGACATGCAGAGAAATAGCACACCTGCCTAGGCATAGTAAGTAGCACTTTGCACACATTGATTGAACATCCTCTGACTTTATAAGTACACAGTTGCCTATTAGATAGCGGCAGAAATTGTGTCTTGAAAAGCTTAAATAACCTTCCCTCTGTCACAGCTAGAAGGCTATGTGGCCAATTGTATAGCCTTATTTCACCCTGGTTGTCTACCTGCACCAAATCCTATGACTTGAAGCAATGTCAATGGTTTTGTTTTAGTTTGGCTTGTCCTGTTTCTCCTTTCTCCTCAAACAATCATTTGAGGTATTCTTTTGTATATAGTCTGAGAAGTCTTTGATTCCACTGATTCACTTATAGATAAGAATCTTATGAGGCTCAGGATGACTTGGAGTCCTTTTTATTTATTTCTTTTTTTCTTTGTTTCTTTCTTTCTTTTTTTTCTTTTTTTCATTTGAGACAGAGTCTCACTCTGTTGCCCAGGCTGGAGTACAATGGCAAGATCATAGCTCACTCTATCCTTGACCTCCTGGATACAAGCAATCCTCACATTTCAGTCTCCTAAGTAGCTAGGACTATAGGCATGTGCCACCATGCCTGGCTGCTTTTTGTATTTTTTGTAGAGATGGATTTTTACCATGTTGCCCATGCTGATCTCAAACTCTTGAGCTCAAGCAATCCACTTGCCACAGCCTCCCAAAGTGCTGGTGCCGCAGGATACTTGGGGTGTTACTTTGCCAGCTGGAAACCTTTGTGGCCTCTGGCATCTTTGCCCAAGTTTTGCTTAGTCCACTGGGCTTATTCGGCCCACTCAGCCTGGCTGGCTGCACTTGGTTTGCACTACCAGCCTGGATCCTTGCCTGCCAAGGACAAGCCAGATGCAGAGCAGTGAGGGGTGCATCAGCGAGCAACTGTGGGGTTTGGCTGCTGTGCACAGCCAAGCACACCAACTGCAGCAGGGTGGACAGCTCCAGACACTGAAATGGGTGCCAGCTCACTGCAAGGCTATGGCTGGACCACGCATACAACAAGTGCCTTCCACTGCTGGCACCAGGGAATGCAATGGTGCCCAGAAGCTTGGAGATGCAAGGAACCATAGAGCCCCAAGGAAGGTGTCACAGCCCCGATTCAGGGAGTTTCTAGATCTGGGCTACCTGAAGGACCACAGCTCTTCTCTCCTTCTTGTCATCCACAATGTGGTGAGTGAGGGGTGTTTCAGCCCTGTTTATGTTACAGCTCTTTCAGTCCTGCCATTTGGTGTGTTCCAAGTTTTTGTACCACATCCAGGAAGAATGAGGCACATAAACACCTGGAGGGTGAGCAAGGTAAAGAGGTGCTTTATTGAGCCACAGTACAGCTCTCAAGAGACCTGAAGTGGGTTCCTTTCCACAGGCTGGTCATCCAAGGAATGCAACTCTTAGCTGAGAGGAGACCCACAGTGGGTAACTCCTCTCTGCAGGCAGGTTGTTCCAATGTCTGACTGAGTCTTGCTGAGTCCAGGGTTTTTACTTGCTTCAGAGGAGAGGAAGTGCATGCTGATTGGTCCATGAGTTGTCATAGGCAGGCTCAGAAAAAGCACTATCAGTTCTCACTCTGGTCCATGGAGCTGGCAGCCCAGCCCCCAGGCTTCAGGCCATCCCTGGCTTGAAGGTGGGGCTTCACCAGGATCACCCTTTTCCACCCAGGAGCCTGTCTGTCTCCTGCTGCCATCAACTTGCCATTCCTGGTGCCCATGCTGTTCCTGCCGAGGGGTATCTGCAGGCCCGTGCCAAGCTGTCCTCAGGTCCCCCTCCAGTTCCCTCCTATGATCCTCCACACCCAAAGTCTGGAGGAAGCCTAGGTGACAGGGACTGGTGTGTCAGCAGGGCCCCAAGTGCATGCACACTGGGCTGGGTTGTGATACTGCCCAGGCTCGGCCTCAACTTTGCTCCCAAATCAGAGCAGGGAGAGGCGCAGAGTTGGGAGAGGCTGGGCAGTGGGAGCAGACATTTCCAAGTCGGCTAGGGCAGATGGAACTTCCTGGACATGAATGCCCGGATTCACAACTAATGCTGGGTCCTGAGGCTGTGCCTGGGAGGTTGGAGGTTCTGCGGCCTCTAACTTGGAAGGGGACAGGGCTTCTGCCTGATCCTAGCCCCGCTGGCTCTTTGGAGTGCTCAGCCTCAGCTTGGCCATCCCCTCTGCAGACATCTTCACAGCAGCCACTCCAGACAGGCTGCTGCTGCTATCACTGGGATTACAGGCATAAGCCATTGCACCCAGCACTTTTTATTTCTTTTAAGGGGCATTCAAGACTCCAAAAGAAAATAGGATCTATGATTGCTTTAATATTGAGTATCTTCAACGAAAATATGCACATTAAGTTCCACTATGACACTTGTTGTCTGTGACACAGGCAATGATGGCCCCATTTTATTTTATCACGGAAGTCATATTTATTTTGAAATTTCTCCATTGATTTCATAATTGTTAAGAATTGTTTTTAAACAGATTTTATTGAATAAATACTTTCACATCAAATTTAAAATTAACCAGGTGTAAGTAGAAGTGAATGATAGCTTGTTTAAATAAAAATCAGATTTCTAGTTGATAAGATGCTTTAATTCCAACCAAAAAAAGGGGATACTTATTTTCCATAATCCTTGCATACTTTGTTTTTGAAACAAATTTAAACATATATATTTAATTAATTTTTTTTGGAAAATTGAGTCAGACCCTTATCATTGACTAAAGGTGCAAACTTTCTGGAATGAACCTATGGTTGTAATGTGTCCTCACCTATAGGTTCCTATGGAATGTCTTGTTACGATGAAAATAATTCCTTCCTTTTGCTTGACATGATAAGGTCTTTTATTTCATAAATATAATTTCTCATTAAAAAATTACCCTCTCCATCAATAACAGTGTTTCTCTAGTATAGGTTTCATGTGTGGAATTTTAAACAACAATGACAGAAACTGATTCTGGGTAAACAACTGCTGCTTTTGAAACAATGTACTAAAGAATATATAGAGATGCTCCGCTACTTACCGTGGGGTTACATCTGGATAAATCCATCATAAATTGAAAATATTGTAAGTCAAAAACACATTTCATCTACCTAACTTGTTAGACATCATAGCTTAGCCTAGACTACCTTAAATGCACTCAGAACACTTACATTAGCCTACAGTTCGGCAACATCATCTAACGCAAAAACCATTTTATAATAAAATCTTGAATATCTCATGTTACCTATTGAAGACTATACTGAGCATGAAAAACAAAATGGTTAAATGGGTACTTGAAGTACAATTTTTATTCAATGTATTGTTTTCAGATCATCATAAATTTGAAAAAATGTAAGTGGAACCATTGTAAGTCAGGGACTATCTGTATATGCATACTATTGTTTAATCCGCTCAATGACCAATTAATATCATTATAATTAAAATTCAAATTAATCATTATGAAATACATTTTACAAGTGAAAAACTATAGCTAAAAATGAGCAAAATATAAAACCAGATACTTTTCACTTTGTAGTTTCAAAGTTTTACACAACCCTGGTACAATTCATTATTCTATTTATTTATACAGTGGTATTTATATGAGCCGCTTTTACTAAAAAGTTCAGAGGCAGTTTTCTATGTTCCTGCAATTAGTTGCAAAGCATTTTTCTTTTTTATATCAGGCATTTTAACATACAAATAAAACCTCATCCTTCAAATCCATCATGGGTTATTGATTTCTGTGTCACTGTCACTTTTTAAATTAATGTACTTTCCTTTCCTCTCAAGGCTGATTGAAAATGTGTTTTCATTAACATTTTTGTTACGGTAGTGTTCTGATTAAAATTAAATGGCAATGTGTAAGAAATTTGTCATTCAAAACTTTAGTCTAATTGCTCCAAATTATTGAGAATAGGCTCTACTAATTGTAATTGCTAGAAAAAAAAAAAAAAGATTTTCACTAATTTGTAAGAAAGGCAGTGTCTTATAAAAATTACTTCCTTTGAGACCTGAGGTTCTGATGGTGATCTGCATCTGTTGGGTGGTCTCAGAAATCAAGGTATTTTAAACATTATCGTGTTTATTCAAAATGCCAATGGATATTAGCATGCAAAAAATATTAGTCATTCATTTATTCATTTTGCAGTTAAAGTTTCATAGCATTAAGGCAGAGTAATAACTACTTTTTGAAGCAGATAAGTTTACCATTCAACAGATACACGTTGCTCCTTTTTAAGTCATCAGTAATTTTAAAATATACAAAAGGACTTCTCTAGTCTTTATAGTCTTCCTACAATAGCCATTAAATCAAATTCAAAATTAACATCTATTTCCATTATTAGGTATTTTCTATCTACTGTATGGCATTTTATAATGATATCACCTGCCTTTAAGACAAACAGTAAGGTAGGTGAAATTTGCTTATGTGCCAGTTTCCACTTTCCACTCATTCCACAAAGCACGCCTCCCCTCAGTCCCCAGCCAGCCATTTCTGTCTTGCCAACTCTAGCTGATGGGGGCTGTATTACAGAAGGCTTCTGAACTGGTTATGCAAATTGACTACTAGATCCACACAATTTAACCTAACTGAGTACTCAGGAACTTCAACAAAGAAAATAACCAGAAGAATAGAGCCTATTCTGCGAATTACTGAAGAAAAGAAAAAAAGAAAGAAGGAAAACATTGACTTGAAATCTTCCATTTATTTCTCTATTTTTCACTTTGATGCTAAGAAATGATATTCTTTACAGCTAGTCATTCTGCCATAGAATGTAGCTGCTCATAAATGAGACCATGAAATGCCATCACTGTTAGTTGTTTAAATTCTTCCTTCACAAAATGCAGATTATCAATGACGAGGACTTTTTTTTTATTCTGCAATTCAACTCCAGTTCAAGGAGAATATCTAACACATAAAAACATATACTTATTCAAGTGTATTTAAAATAATGCTTATGCTATCCATGCATGTCAGAATATCTCATTTAATTCAACCGCTGATAGCAGTAACATTTATTGCATGTGGATATACTGACATAAAGAGTTATAATTATGAGAACAATGGCATTCTTTGCATAGCTCCTCATGGTCCTTTTTCTCCCTAACAACACAGACTTTAACAGTTCAGTTCACTCAAGAAGGATCTAACTATGTCAGAGGAACTATCTATTTTATGAATGGAGCACAGAACATGTACACATTAATATCAAAAAAATACTTTTCTATCCAAAGTATTACTTTTGATATAAGGCATACTATATAACATGAAATAGCTGAATAACATGCTAAATAACATGAAAAAGCTGTGATTGTCGTTACTTGATGGCAATCAAAGAACTTCCATAAAGTTTTCTACTCTATAAATGTTTTAGCTTGAGAAAGTTAAGGTTGGGAATGCCCATATAGAATTATTTAATATACAGTTTTTCAATATAGATTTGCAAAATTCATAGAAAAAAACACCTTAGCTTGAATTTGATTTATATAATGATAATTAATAATAACAGATGACATTGTATTCAACCACTAAATAAGCTAGGCCCCATGCTAAGGACATTAAATAAATTGCCTATTTTAATCTGCTCAAAAATATTTTTCGTATCCCATTGTAAAGATGAGGAAATTTAGACATATGCTATGTAATTTCTCTGAGATTACACAGCTAATAACGGCTGACAGCAAGGTTTGAACCCTGACAATCTGTCACCATTTTCTTAGATATTATTACCACTACAAAAATGAGGCAATAAATAAGTCATTGATACAGGCTATTTTTCTGGAATTTAGATCTCCAGACATACATTGTTATTCTTTCCTCCCAAATGAGTAAGAAACCCATTTATGGGTGGCCTATCTCTTGCAGCGCATCAGAGAAGATAGAAGTTACTTCTCTTGGTTATTATTATTTTAGCACTCAATATTTAATTGAGAAAAGAAATCTCAATTACTCTTGTCCCAATTGTTTTATTTGTGGGGAACGGGAAAAAGACTTCTGGTCATGTGTTACTAATGACTGTAGAATTACTTTATTTGTGTTGTAATTTCAACCAACATGGTTACTTTTCACTTACACTGCACTACTGTGTTTGAACTTAAGCAGTTATTACAATTAAACTTCCAACATGGTTTTGGTATCAGCATGCCCTATTTGTAATATTTAAGTATGCAAGGAGGCAATACTTTTATGATTTCCACACATGTTCAAAGTGGACTCTTACATCTGCAGCTCCAGACCTGACTTCTTTATTTAAATTCTTAACTTCTATTCCCAGTGGAAGACTTCCACTCCTTTTTTCTCAAATGTGAAAGGACTATCTCCATCAAAGCCCAACTTGTTCCCAAGGCCAGAATCATCCTCATGTTCTAGGAAAACAGTTTTATAATATGACAGACATTAACTTGAGTGTCTTTTAAGTGTAATACTTATGAAATTCGATTAACCAGATTAGTAACTAACTAGTCTTGTGCATTTATTAAATGGAAGCTAAAAGTCTGATTCCTTCAGTGTGCACTCATTTGTCTTGGGACAATATAACTTGCTTAAATCCCTGACTGATTCTCTAATCCTGGTACAATTTAAAGTAATTGCATTGAAAACAATGGGGAAAAAAACTGATCAGAAATATTTGTATTTTTTAATAACTTCATGTATCAAAAGGATAGGTTGCTTTGTTGTAAATATTTCTATCAGCTTAATTTTTTCATTGAATTTTCAGAGCAATTAGTGTAATCCTTAAAATACTTAAAGTAGTAATTAAATAAAATAATTGTATTAAATAATTAAAATCAATATTAAATAATTTTCCCTTTAAAGTCAGAGACTATTAATTAGGTTAAAAAGCTGGCTATGTGGGTTCTACATAAAAGATGTATAAAATACAGTGTTAAGCATTAACTAATAAATATCAAGTGAAAGTCCATAAAATAGAAAGCAAATAGGGAAGTATTAATATCAGAAAATGTTTATCTGAGGTTAAATGTATCAAATAAAATGAAGAATATTTTATGAGAATAAAAAACAACATTTTTTAGGAAAATACAACTGCCACGAGCCCTTTAAACTATAAGTCAAGGCCGGGCGCGGTGGCTCAAGCCTGTAATCCCAGCACTTTGGGAGGCGAGACGGGCGGATCACGAGGTCAGGAGATCGAGACCATCCTGGCCAACATGGTGAAACCCCGTCCCTACTAAAAATACAAAAAACTAGCCGGGCGAGGTGGCAGGCGCCTGTAGTCCCAGCTATTCGGGAGGCTGAGGCAGGAGAATGGCGTAAACCCGGGAGGCGGAGCTTGCAGTGAGCCGAGATCGCGCCACTGCACTCCAGCCTGGGCGACCGAGTGAGACTCCGTCTCAAAAAAAAAAAAAAAAAAACTATAAGTCAAAGAAGTCAATACGCAAGGGTTAAAAGAAAATAAAGAAAGGTAATAGTTGACACATACCCACCTGCACACACATAAAGACAGAGAGTTTTGAGTTAAAAAACAAGAAAATGCTTCTCACTGTCCATCAACTATTTGTAAAAGTCAATTATGTATTTGACCAAAAAAGAAAACAAACAAAATATTTAAGATGTTTTCTGCTGTGTCATGTAATCATAATCATAATTAGAAAAATATATGTTAACAATGGAACTCTAAACTACTTAGAAATTAAAAAATATATAGTGGCCAATTCTCAGATCAAAAAGACAATATAAATTGAGAGAATTTTTTTAAATTAAGAAAATTAAAATTGTTTCATACAACTTTTGAATTTATTTTGGAAATGTTTATTTTAATGAATTGATTCAATTCATCCTAGAATTTTACTATTTTGCCATCTGATTGCATGCAAGTCTAATTCAGTCAAAGGATGTCATCATATCTCCTTCGTTGTTTCTAAATTTGTC
Organism: Rhinopithecus bieti; assembly: GCF_001698545.2. Lineage (NCBI taxonomy): Eukaryota > Metazoa > Chordata > Mammalia > Primates > Cercopithecidae > Rhinopithecus > Rhinopithecus bieti. The sequence continues at coordinate 7,193,851 of NW_016803880.1, read as the reverse complement.
TATTTCTTCCTTGTAAATGTGGTCTAACGTATCACAATTTATTATAAAAATTAGAAATACATTAGTAATAGAATAGCACCAAAAGATGCTAAGACATCACTTATTAAAATTATTTAACTATTTACTAATAAAAAATTCTCAACAAATACATTTTTAAAACTCAATATCATAAGGTCTCATTGAGAAAGTGATGTCTGTAGAACACTGAAGTAGCTGAGACAATTTTCAGCATGTATCTTGGTGGATATTATTCAGCCATGACAGAAAACCAGGTATGCAGGGTGTGTTGTGTCTGAGGAACAAGGAGGCCAGCATTTCTGAAGCAATATGTAACAGGGAGAGTGTAAGGAGATGAGGCTGTTGTAAGAACTCTAGACTCATTTTACTCTTAGTAAAATGTTGCAAGGATGAAATCGGGACAATAAACAAAAATATGTTGTAGGATAATCTGAGAATGGAAAAGTTTTCTTGCTGTTCATAGGATATGATAAAATTTATACAGAAGACCATAATTATGAATGTCTTTTTTCTCCAGACATAGTCAATAGTGGTAGTACAGATTCAGAGTATGTGGAGAGTCAGATGTAATCAGGCTTGAGCTTATGCCAAGGACAAGGATCAAGTGAGATAATGGCAGGACAGATATAGACAGGAAATAAAATACATTAGAGTGATTAAAACAATTAGCTGTAAATTTTAGCTGGTTAAGGGTTGAACAAACCATGAAATTCGAGGCAAAAAGATGCCTTCGTTTGAAATATAAAAGTGGCATAAAACAAATTACCAAAAAATGGAAAATATGACTTTTAAATGCTGAAATGTAATAAAATATAACTCAAAATTAGTATTTCAAATATAAAACAATTTTAAAATTAAATTTAATTATAATAGTATCAGTACTTTTGTAATTGGACCAAATGAACTGATTTTTTTGTGGGAAAAGAGATATCTACCACCTGTATAAATGAGAAAAGACTAATGATCCAAGAAAGTGCATATTCAAACCAAAGACATTGTAATCAAGTCAGCATTTTATTGGAATAGAAACACAATAATTAAAGTGGTGAAACAGAAGAGATGATTTATAAATAGGTGTCACTTTATATAAAAATATTACATATAATTATGTGTGTAGAGAGATATATATACAAAACCCAAAGAATTTACACATTGACAAGGAGTTAGCAAGCTGTACAATAGAGAATTCACATATGAGCAAGTTTACATGTTTAAAAGCATATGTATACATAATCTCTTTAGTAGTTATGGATATGGAAATAAAATTACAGTTAATTACCACTGTATCCCTAATAGATAGATAAACATTTAGAATGAGAACATGTATCACTAGCATGTATTGCTAGTATAAATGTCATATTTCAGAAGTATTATGTCTTTAAAAAAACCTGTCCAACAGTTCTGATATCTATTAAAATAAAAATATATCTAGTTATAACCCAATTCCTGGGAATTTATTCCACAGAAATAAATGTTCCACTAAACAAGGCAAATGTCCAGCAAAAAAATGAATGGAAAATAAAATTATGGGAGAATTAAAACTAGAACATTATATAATCTTTAAGAAAATGAATGCATAAAAGACAGAAAGGAAGATTTTTTTTTAAGCATAAGCATAGCTAACTCGGTAAAACAATCAAAATAACAAAATTTATTTATGTACTTAACATACACATGGCCGAGAGTTACACTGTACATTGTTGTAGCCTATAACTATATATAATTGTTTGGATTTGAATTGTATTGATTAAAACCAAACAAAATTTTTTAAAAAGGAATTAGCTCCTTAGTAGCACTAGCTACTTTCCAGATGCTCAGTAGCCACGAGTGGCTAGTGCTATCACATGGAGCAGTGCAGAAGTCACATCATGGCAAGAACTCTATCAGAAAGAATTGTTTAGACCCTGTTCTAGGGTCCAGAGATAGGTTACCTCCCAAAACTGATGTAACTTCTGACCACATCTAACTTCTAAAGAAAATAAGGAACACATTTGTAATGTCATCCAGTTTTTGAAAAATAAACTTCAAAAATATCCTCAGGGATGACTACATGTCCATATGTTTATGTTTGCATATAACACATGCAGAAACATATCTTCTTATTTGTTCTGTATGGTTGGATGAATGATATTGGCAAAACGAAGTTAAAAAAACATAAAAATAGGACATAAGCAAAAGAAGAAAAGAAGAAAGTGCATATCTAAAAATAGCATGTGAATAACTATATGCATTTACTTAAAATAATGCGTGTTCATGGAAAAATAAAATGATTTTAGAATGTGGGAAAAAAGAGTGCCATGGGATAATTTTTACTGTAGTCTTAAGTTGTGACAAGTTTTGCATGAGGAAAATATGGGAATGTATTTTTCCCAGGTGGCTATAAACTGCAAAACAAAAGGCTTAGCTCTATTAGTAATATTTCTCAGAAATTAGGGACATTGTGATTCCATTGATATATGACTTTGATTTTATTTCCATATGGCTGTGACCAAATTTCAGTTCTCATTTCATGACAATGTAGAAATTATGAGCTATTTCAATGAAAGCCAATCCACAATTCATGAGTTTTAAGGCTTAATGGATTTTATGCCACACAACCTAACAAAGTAACTATGTAAACTGATTTTAAAAATTGGGTGAAAAAAAGCTTATTTCTGGCTGGGCGCTGAGGCTCACGCCTGTAATCCCAGCACTTTGGGAGGCCGAGGCAGGTGGATCATGAGGTCAAGAGATCGAGACCATCCTGACGAACATGGTGAAATCCCGTGTCTCCTAAGAATACAAAAATCACCTGGATGTGGTGGCATGTGCCCGTAATCCCAGCTACTCGAGAAGCTGAGGCAGGAGAATCACTTGAACCCGGGAGGTGGAGGGTGCAGTGAGCTGAGATTGTACCACTGTACTTAAGCCTGGTGACAGAATGAGACTGTGTAAAAAAAAAAAAAAAAAAAAAAAAAAAACTTTTTTCCAATGGATAGAAAAAAAGAAAGTGGTAACAAATATTTCTCCCAAGAAGAAGTAGGTAGAAGTCTTACGTAAAGGAACAATGGATAAAATTATAGAGATATCCGATTGAAAGAACTGCCTCTGAGAAGGTCATGCCTTCACTGACTTAACGCAAAAAAGAGTTGATGAAGGTATTACATTTTCCTAGTGGAAAAAAAAAAAAAA
>NW_016803880.1:7181742-7187401 GCF_001698545.2 Rhinopithecus bieti | reverse complement strand
ACCCCGGGAGGGGGGGTTTGAAGTGAGGGGAGCTGGTCCCTTTGCACTCAACCTTGGGAAAAAAGGCAAAATCCAGTGGAAAAAAAAAAAAAAAGAAAAAAAAAAAAGATGGTTCATTTTTGTCACTAATCCAAATGCTTATTTTCTAAAGCCTGTTTTCTCTGGAAAGTAATCATGTATAATTTAAATCTGGGTTCTGCTATTAGATATAAAGCGGTAGCTTGATGAAGACAAAGCCTCCCTCTGAGAAAAATTATAAAACGTGGATAATATACTAAGGAGAAAATAAAATCAAAGAGCAATCATCAAGACATTTGTGAGATAGGTGGTGAATGCGGTTGGTGTATACCTGACAAGCTCTGCCAGTTTTCTGCTCCATGAGTGTGCCAGTGTGTGAGCACTGGGAGACATAGTAGGAAAGAGCTGGGGTACAACTCCTTTGTCAGTCTCTCCAAAGTGGAAGGACACACACAGTTGTTCAGAGCTATTTAAGCCAGTCAGTGGAAGGATCGGTATTTCAATGGAAAGGAACAGCCAGGAAGTGGAATGCAAAATTTACTCCACTTTTTTGTTGAGACTGATGCCCATTACTAAGCTGCTGAAAAGGAAGTGTGTGAGAAACTAAGTAAAGGGAAAGAGGCTAAATATCTAAACAGAACTGTCAGCATGGTTAAGGTGTCGAGAAAACAAAGAAAATAATGAAGCTTAAATTTTGCCAAGGAAAGAAAGAGACCTATTAAATATGTCATGTTTCAGATGAAACCCCTGAAATACTATTGCCAAGGAACTGGAACAAACCAAGTAAATAAATAGTCTACAACAAGCCTAAAATGTGGCCTGGAAACAGGGGCGACTCTGATGGCTCAGAGTAATTTCCCCTCACTCTGTCTACTACAGTATATCTATATCTAAATCTACATGTATTTCTATGTAGCTATATCTACATATTTCAATAATCTATCTGTATCTATCTACCTACCTACCTACCTAGCTGGGATTACATGCACATGCCACCACATCCAGGTAGTTTTTGTATTTTTAGGAGAGACGGGGTTTCACCTTGTTGGCCAGGATGGTCTCAATGTCTTGACTTTGTGATCCGCCTGCCTCGGCCTCCCAAAGTACTGGGATTACAGGGGTGAACCACCACGCCCAGCCTAAGGAACTACTTTAGACTAGGTAATTTATAAAGAAAGAAAAGATGTTTTATTGAGTCATGGTTCTGCAGGCTGTACAGGTAGCATGGCTGAGGAGTCTTCAGGAAACTTTTAATCATAGCAGAAGGTGAAGGGGAAGCAGGCACGTCTTACATGGCCAGAGTAGGAGGAAGAGAGCGAAGGGTGAGGTGTTACACACGTTTAACAACCATATCTCCTGAGAACTCACTCACTATCATAACAGCGAGGAGGAAATCTGCCCTCATGATCCAATCACCTCCCATCAGGCCCCTCCTCCAACACTGAGGATTGAAATTTGACATAAGATTTGGGTATGGACACAAATCCAAATCATATTAGACTTATGGTTATTATTACTTAATAGTGGTTTATAAGTTGATAACCATTTTGGAATATTACAGTGCCTGGGATATCCAAATGAATAATAAATTTGTTATAGAGTAATTGTATCTATTTTATTTCTTTTAATAATTTTGATGGTGAACTACTTTTGTGCTGCTACATGTATGTTTATTGTATTCCCTAGTTCTTTATAAATTTTAACATTACTAATCGATTTCTTGTAGTCCTTCATAAATTAAGGAAAAAAAGAGATTTACATATTTTGATGGGTCTGTGCTTGAGGCGTATTATATAATTGAGAGCTTTAGACAAACGTATACCCGTTTTTGCAAAATGAATGCTTATCAACTAGTTAACATATTGAACTTTATATTATTTTTATGCCCTAAACAGTAATGATTTAGCTTTATAAGGCAAAGTTTTGTCAATTTTAATTCAACCATAGATTCTTAGTGTTCTAAAAAATCCTCAGAAGGAAGGGGAGAAAATTGTCAAAACTTTTAGCAATATTGTTTCAACCATATATATTACTTAATCTGAAGATGGAAAAGTAAAATATTTGGAAAATATCAGATATATTTTTTCAAGTATTCTAAAAAATAGGTTTACTTAGGAAAGGAAGTTGACAGGTCTCATTAATCTTTTGTTATAAAATGACATAATTCATGCTTCCACAATTATGCATGGGACACAATTCTAACCCCATTAACAAAGAAAAGCATCAAAATGTTTGAATGCTGACAACTGAACTATTAAAAAATAAACTTTACTTTTTTCTGTTCTATGTGCAATATATTCTTCTTAATTATAAGAATAGAATATTTAAAACCATCACTGAATTCAGTTACGAAAGGTTTTCAGACATTTCTGGTGTGACCACTAGCATGTATGTATATATATTCTTAAAGTCATATACATTGAAATCTGTTTTTCTCTAGAAATCACTGTTAACCTATGTTATTTTATATGTTTATAACAAATCATATCAGCATGTCTGTATACTTCCTTTAAAATCCCCAAACAATGTACAATTACAGGGAAGCCACACACAGAAGGTATATAATTCTAGCCCACTAAGTACTACCAATATCCAGCATTCACTGACTTAAAGTGTAAATTACTTTAATTGTATTTATTCACAGAGGCTTAGCACCCCTCCAAGGTGCCTTACAAATTCCCAGCTTTCTATTGAGTTCTTAGCCCTAATGATGTTTCTCTTTGTTACAGTCCTTCCCTACATTTGACCTCAGGATCCTTTGCCCATGACCATACACTTTGCCACACTGTGTTTCCTCTATTGGCATCATTGTGCACATGATAGAGCTTCTGAAAGGAAAAACAAGGTCACTTCACTGTTGCAGCCTGAACAAGAGAAGCATGTCTTATACACAGCAGAGTCAAACTTCCTGTTGTATGTGGTCAAAATGCGCCCATGGTACTCAGAGTTTGACAGTGTTTGACTCTAAGGGGCTGCACAAATGCAGCCAGTTACTGATTATACTTTATGAAAAGCTCAATAACTGAGGAAATACTGCAATTTGTTTCAAGTACAAAAAAGGGGGATGGTCTGTGGTAAGAGACGATGGATTTTTTTTTTCTTTCTGTAAAATTTTGTAAACTCCTTCTACTTGTAAAACAATATTCCCTTCATGTGAATGTATGTTAATGTTTTTAGAGCAAAAGTATTTCAAACTCATCCAGGATCAAATCATGCTAGCTAACTTTCATCCTTTGATAAAAGAAAATATAATAAATTAGTTTTATTATTCATTTTAATAAGAAATGGTTCTAAAACTGAAAATAATATATAAGCATATACGTTTATTTATTTACTCAGTGAAAATACATAAAAATTTTTATGCAAAATATGTACTATCGTTACATCAACTGCCAAGTGCCAAAATACCTTCTTTTAATGTTTTGACATAATTGTACCTCAATATCACTTCTATTCCAGAAAACATAAAACTTTTACATATTCATAATATTCTGAAAGTACAACAAAAGCTTACTCTTTGTAAAGCATTCAAAGCTTTGAAACCAGCTTTAAAAAATATGTCAAATGATTACAAATATATATGATTGTGTTTACGTGTGTACTATAGATCACCAGGGAAAAGATTGAGAGTTTTGATTTTGTTGTGTTATTGTTTCAATGTTCCTTCTCCTCAGGCCCAGTCATTTTCTCCTTGTAAATTCTTTCGGATGCATAATTTGGTGATAACTTCCATAGTAGTCATTCTTCAGTCTCTTCCTCATCTACTTCATCCTGAACGCTTCTGTGTGTTTAATATGCACAGAACATCATTGTAACTATAAATTACTTGTTGTGAAGCTTATAATTATTGTCTATTCATTCTCATTCTCTTTAATTTTTTTTATTCTCCAATCTTTAGTCTCTGTTTCAGTCAGAAAGATTTTCTGTACCCACCTTTTTTAGGTCTGCTTTTGAACCTATCAGAGATGTTTACACACTTTAAATGTCTCCCTAGTTTTATTAGTTAGGGTTCTCCACACAGATAGAAGCAACACTATGTAGATAGATATGTAAGAGGAGACTTACTGTGAGAATTGGCTCACCTGATTCTGGAGGCTGAGAAATCTCCAGATATGCCTTCCACAAGCTCAAGACCCAGGAAAGCCAGCGGTGGAACTCATTCTGAGTCCCAAGGCCTGAAAACCAGAGGAGCCAATGTCAGACAGGAGAAGATGGATGTCAAGAAGAACAAGAGAATTTGGGCCAAGTGTAATAGCTTACACCAGGAATCCCAGAACTTCGGGAGGCCGCTGCAGGTAGATTTCTTGAGCCCAGCAGTTGGATACCAGCCTGACAACATGGGCACACCCCATCTATACAAAAAATAAATAAAATAAAATAAAATATATAAGTGGGCTGTGATGGCATGTGCCTGTAGTCCCAGCTACTCAGAGGCTGAGGTGGGAGGATGACCTGAGCCTGCAGTGAGCCGTGATCCTGCCACTGCACTCCAACCTGGGTGACAGAGTGAGAGACTCTGTCTCAAATAAACGTAAAATTATCAAAGAAAAAACAAAAATAATTTTGTTCTATCTGGGCCCTCAAATGACTGGATGATGTCCTCCCATGTTGGTGTATATGTAGACATATATCCTCTATATATGTAGTGATGGATTCTGTAATTTAAACATAGATGCTGAGAATCAGTATTTTCATTGAATTTTGGGACAAATGTAATCTTCTCTTATCCATAATCTGTGGCAAATAGGATACAGCATTTCTATTCTGTGAAGTCTCTAGGTGCATCTGCCACCACGCTTCGTCCACACTACACAGGTACAGCTCCTACATGAATCCTCCTTAAATCACTAGGCCTCACACGAGCACACTGATCTCCATTACTTTGCAGACTAGTTACGAATTCTAGAAAATTTCAACTTGCTTTAAATTGCAAGAACATATATTAGTATTTTACCAACACTTTTCAAACAGCTTTTGTTTTCCTGAGTAACATGAGATCCCTCAGTAGGACAATTATAATTATCTTCTTTTGATGGATTAAGAGATTGAGATCTCAGAGTAGTGATGTCCTCAGGATCACATACGAAATAAGGATTAAAGTCAGATTCTGTCACATGGAAGGCTTTTATTATCATTACCCAGATTCCTCCCAAAGGAGTAAAATTTACTTGGGTAAACTGTAACTCTTTTTTTGAGTAGACAATTGTTTACATATCTTCAAATTTCAGTTATATCAGTAACAATAGTTCCTTGCTTTAAAAATTGTAAAATTGTTCTATATTCATTATCTCTCTACTTGTGTATCATTCTATTAATATGGATTTCCCAATACCTGGATATGTTTGCACTTATATTAAATATAGTCAAATATAGTCAAAATCAGTATCTTCTTTTAAATCATTGTCTGGTTCTCCTTCAATTGTTTCTCATTACTCTTTTATTGTTTCCTAGAGTCTCCACTAGATCGTGACAGTATTTTCATAACAGTAAGTCACTAAGTTTATATAAAACTTACTCTCTTAAAATTGAGAATCGTGCTTGATAAATAAATGACTCTAGAAGAACATCAGAACTATTAGACATTAAGAAAAAATAAAATGTGATGTTTTCGGAAAAAAAAAAAAACCCTTGATTAAAAAAA
>NW_016803880.1:7176831-7179739 GCF_001698545.2 Rhinopithecus bieti | reverse complement strand
GTTTTCGGAAAAAAAAAAAAACCCTTGATTAAAAAAATCAATCAGCAACTGTTTGCTTTGTACCGATACATTTCACAGACGTTGATAAAAATATTAAGAGAATTTTGATGAGTAGAATGTAAGATTCAAATGCAGCAATAAAACAGTTGGGAAGAAACATATTTTCTTTGCTAGAATGCTGGTACAATAGCATACAAGCCACACAAAGAAAGTATGCCTTATCAATGCTTTTTCTAGGTGAAACTTATCCTCACTTCTAAAGGGTTTTCTGATTATGATCTGCATATGACAAAAACGTTTCATGCTCATGCTGTCAAATAAATAATCCATATTAAAATGCATGACTTTATTCCTAGAATAGCAACGAGTCATAATCTCAAAGTTTATTGAGGCAATTCCAATTTCTTTCAAGCAACAAAGTGAATTTAGATAAGTATTTTCTAAACATACAATAAGAAAACATCAAAAAATTAACTCTTGCCCCTGTCATCATATTAACTTTTCTACATTTTCAGTTTTCAGAGAAAAAATAAATATAAAAAACACCACTGACATGCCTCATAGAGCATCACCAAAATTAGAACGATTGTACTTTGGCAAAGAGAAGAGAAGCACATAAGCATAAAAATCCTCAAGCAATTGCTTAATCATTCTATTTTAAGAATATGTGTGTGTATTTGTGTGTGTGTGTGTCTATACATGCATCTATAAATTAGATCTAAGTATATGTATAAATGTACATATGTGTATGTGTTTACTGACTTAGACTACAAAAACAAAACATTACAGACTGGGTGACTTAAATAATAGATATGTATTTATCACAGTTCTCAAGGATGGCAAGTCCTGAGTTGACATGCATACCATTTGGGTTCCTGATGAGGGCTTTCTTCTTGATTTATAGACCGTGGTCTTTTCGCTGTGTCTCACATGGCAGAAAAGGATAGAGCTCTCTGGTGTCTCTTTTTCCAAAGATATTAATTCTGTCAAACCAGAGCTCCACTCTCAATGACCTCATCTAACCCAAATTACTTCTCAAAAGCTCCATCTCAAAATACCATCACATTGAGGGTCAGGATTTTGAGGGTGGGAATCCATAGGAGTTGTGTATAAATATGAATATACATATAGAATTACACATATTTACATGTGTACGTTTGTATTCATCATTCATTTATTCAAAAATAGCTCAAATAATTTAGTTAGTTTACCCTGGCAAAAGGCCATGATTTTTTTTTTTTTTTTTTTTTTTTTTTAATGGAGTTTTGCTCCTGTTACCCAGGCTGGAGTGCAGTGGCATGATCTCAGCTCATTGCAACCTCCACTCCCGGTTCAAGTGACTCTCCTGCCTCAGCCTCCCAAGTAGTTGGGATTACAGGTGGCCACCACTACACCCACAAAACGCCATGTTTTAATTCTCTACCACTATTGTCCAATTGGCCGGGCATGATGGCTCACACCTGAAATCCCAGCACTTTGGGAGGCCGAAGCGGGTGGATCACCTGAGGTCAGGAGTTTGAGACCAGCCTGGCCAAAATGGAGAAACCCCATCTTTACTACAAATACAAAAATTAGCCAGGCCTGATGGCACGTACCTGCCAGCTACTTGGGAGGCTGAGGCAGGAGAAGCACTTGTACACAGGAGGTGGAGGTTGCAGTGAGCCGACATGGTGCCACTGCACTCTAGCCTGGGTGAGAGAGTCCATCTCAAAAATAAAAAAAAAAAAAGAAAAGAAAAGAAAAAAAAAGAAAGGAAGAAAGAAAAGAAAGAAAATGTTGTCCACTAGAATTATAACAAATAATAAATGCAAGCCACTTTAACAAATTTTAATTTTCTGGTGGTCATTAAAATATAAAAGTACAAGATGAAATTAAGTATAATATCTTTTTACTTCAATATATACTAGTATTATTTCAATTGTAATCACTGCCAAAATTATCAATGAAATATTTTACATCATTTTTCATATTAAAGCTTGCATAACAGTGTGTATTGCATATCTGCAGCACATCTCAATTAGGATTAACAATATTTCAAATTTTCAATAGCCATATGTGGCTAGTTGATATCATATTGGATCACATAGCTCTAGAACGACTTAAGGAAACATTTAATCTATTTCCACTTTAAATTGTTGCTTTAACAGAATTATCTTCCAGAAAATCTGTGTTCTTTGAGAATAATATAAAGGAAATTTCACACATAAACTCTCAGCTGCCTTTACCAAGTAAACATTTTCACTAATTTAGGATATATAGGATAACATAAAATATCCTATACAGATATCTTAAAGTTGGTGTTAAAACAAATGAATGTCTTTTGTGAAAAATGTGTAAGCAGATCATATATTGTAAAACGAAACTGAAAATGTTTCAAGTGCCTCATTTTGCTCATAAGATTGACACAAAGCGGGTTCAATTGTATACAGTTAAGAAGAAAAGAAACCAGGGGAGAAAAGGAAGCGGAAAACCCAGGAGATTTTAGAGCACTGAATGACTGAAACCAGAAACCTCAAGTGTTTGAACAAGGAGAGTTTAAAGAGTGGTTTGAGCTTGAGAGACTGTGAATGCCAGGAGCTATTAAAGCTATAAAGATTGCATTCTGAAGCTGTTTATTCCTGAAAGTGAGTGGGGAAATCTCAGGGCCAAAGGAAAACAGAACTGAATGAGCTTCTGGAGTGCCTCGGGATTATGGGTTTGCTTTTACAATGCTATGTTTTCCTATGGTTGAAGATGAAAATATGGAGAGAAAAATACAAGCATTTTTCTCAGATTCAGAAAGGAGGAATACGTAGCAACAGTTGCTGAGAAAGGTCAAAATCATGACATTGGGAGTTAGTTTAATGTATCCAGAGTTTGAAATGTTTTTTTTTTTTTTTTTTTTTTTTTTTTTTTTTTTTTTTTTTTT
>NW_016803880.1:7117176-7176527 GCF_001698545.2 Rhinopithecus bieti | reverse complement strand
TTTTTTTTTTTTTTTTTTTTTTTTTTTTTTTTTTTTTTTTGATTAATGAAATTCTTCAGCCTACAAAATTGGACACCAATTGGAAAAGTTTCTCTCACAAAATTGCCACTGTTGTATAACTCTTGGTTTTGATACTTCTGTTTTCAAGTATCGATACTCACGTTTTCAAGGTTTTTTTCTGTTTATGTAAGTATCTTATAATTGGCAACATTAGTATTTTTAAAAAGTAATTTGTTTTTGAGACAGAGTCTCGCTCTGTCCCCCAGGCTAGAGTGCGCTGGTGCAATCTTGGCTCACTGCAACCTCTGCCTCCTGGATTCAAGCGATTTTCCTGCCTCACCCTCCCAAGTAGCCGGGATTACAGATTACAGGTGGAGCCGCCACCATGCTTAATTTTTTTTTTTTTTTTTTTTTTGGAGAGATGGGATTTCACTATGTACTGGTCTCGAACTCCTGGCCTCAAGTGATCCTCCCACCTTGTCCTCCCAAATTTCTAAGACTACAGGTGTAAGTCACTGCATATAACTTTAAAAAGTAAATTTTTAATTGTGTTATTTGGTGCGGGGAAAAATGGCAGGAAAAAAAAACAAGTAAATTTAAGTGGAGAAGCCAATTTTTTTTAATCCTCCTACTTATCTCTGCGAAACCTTTGTCTGGAGCATCCAGGGTCCTATTGTATATGAACTTACCCTCTCAGTAATATGTACATTTAAAAATACCAAGGGAGAAGAAACAAATGGATTTATTTAATAAAATGTAAAAGTTTTGAAATCTGAATGCAAAAGCACTATTTTAGACAGCTGGGATTTTTCCCATTACTCTTCACATCTTATCAAACACGCAATTGCCAATATATGACACAGGTCCAGAATTGATCATCCTATCTTTAGTAAGTTAGGAGGTAGTAGTAGTAGCAATGGAATGCTAATTAAAATAGCGATGATCAGAGAGGGGAAAGAAGAATTCAATCATCCATATTCCATGGACATAACAATAATCATAATCCATTAAAATTGTAGATTTTGTCATTCGAAGTAGTTGAGGTCAACACACATTCCCATAGTACTTTCTTCTAGTAAATGGTGACAACTGTCAATCCTCCTGCCACCTCCTCCCAAAGCACCGTAAAATAAAATGTGATAATGTAATTTTGTCCCAAGACAAGCTGGTTACATTTTCTATTTGGAAACTAATTTCCAACTCTGCAACAAGAAGCAATTTATTTCTAACTATTCTCATTATTTACAATAGCATACTCTTTTGATAAGAATCATTGATTGCCGAATACATATATATTTTTTCTGCATGTGGTCATATGGGCATCCTGTCCTCGTCTCCCTTCCTGAATAAGGAGGTTCCATCTGCTCATTGACTATGAAGTTTTTATTTCTCCAAATATTTTCTAAAAGGTATGTATATTACTGCTGATTCAAAGTACAATTTAATTGGGCTATTATGTCAATGTTAAATGTCAAATGTGTGAAAAAATTAAACAATAAGGCACTTCCTAGGTTTTGTTGTTTCTGTAAGAAAATAAAAGTTTAAAATGTTATTCTTTGTCAAAACTAATATCCTAAATTTTTTATAAGCTCCACCAAATATTTGAATAATTGTGAAAAATAAACATCATGATGCACTTAACCCATGTGTAGGGTATTTGCTTTCAATGCTTTTTGGTTTGTGTAGCAGTATAAGACAGAAGCCAGTCTTGAAACAGCATCTATCGTGGAGCTGTCATAATATATAAATGTATTGTTTTAGGGGAAAAAAGTAAAATACATTGAATTTTATGGAATGAGTTAGAGAATAAATAAAATTTAGACATAAAAGTTATTAACGGAACTGAGAGTCTTAGAATATTGCTTTTAGGGATCTTCAAAGAATAGCCAACCCAATTTTTCTCCATCAGTGTTATCAGTTGTGTGTGTAATCCCAGTATTCTATTTTTAATCACAGTTTGGATAGCTATTCACTTCGCACATTCTTAAACAATCTGTTCCCTGTCACTCTACCGAAAAGAAATCTAATTCTAATTGATCAACGTGTAATTATGAAGACAGAACTTGTTTTATTGATTTTATAATTATTTCATAAATAAATGTCAATGTTTTAGTTTATTCATTCATATAATAAATACTAGTTTTCAGAAATCCAATTGCCAGGGAAATAATGAAGAAGAAAATATAGAGAACAAATGGCTAAAAGAGTTGAAATCAATGTCCGACAATGTCAATTCCAAAATGAGTAAGCAGCAGCCACTTTTCTTGATGACTAGTTAAAAATAGTTAATAAGCTGCTGTAAAATTGGCAAGTGTGGGAATGTGTAAACCAACATATCCAAGTTTTCAATGTGTAAAAACTTACTTATTGGATCCATAAGTATTTTTGATACCTTGGAGCAACTCTACACTAAAGAAAAGTTGACAGAGTTCCAACAAAACTCAATCATTAATGGTGACTTATTTAGATAAAGGATGCAAGGAAGAAGTATCTCTGTAAGTCAGTTATTGATGGCTTGCTTATGAAATAAATTAAAAAGGTCCACATTGCTCTTCTTTATCGCTTCTCAAATAAAATAATGCTTGCTGACTTCTTAACATGTTGAAATGTCAGGATAATTTTAAGTGACTTGTATCAATATTATAAGCCCAAGATGAATCAAGTGAGAAATGGGTAATCTGTCATCAAGTTTTATGAAGGATACTTACAATCTGAAAGTGAATATTAATTGTATTTCCATTTGATTTATGACATTGAAAGTTGAAATGTCACATACAGTTGTGAACTAATGAATCTATATATTTGCTAGAAATTCCTCTGGAAAAACATTAGGCAGTGATATGCTCTTCAGCATAATAAATATATCTTTTATAAAAATTCAGTATTTGGTGGTATATATAAATGCACAATTCATTAATTCTTATAATTTTATGGACAACGTAGATTCAAAATAAGTAAGCAACAAGCCATTTTTTCTTGACTCTTAGGTAAAATAGTGAAGAAACTGCTCTCCAAGGAAACTGATTATTCACAGCGATACATTTTCTAGGTTATTCAGTATAACAATGAATTCATACCACAGTGGACTTAATATTTGCACTCATTATAGTAATTTGGCTTATTTATTTTCTCTAGCAGAGTTCCATGTATAGAACTGTAATTTCTCTAACTTAATTGTTTTGCAAAATGTGCAATCATAAGATCAATCGAAGCTGTCAAATGCAGGGAATCTTGGCCTCAGACTTACCACTAACTCCCCAAGCCAATTAGATTCTCCACCTCTGAGAACTGTAATTTAACTCTTTGCACAACATAGGGAAGAAACAAGCTGGGGAGAAGTTGACCTTCACTGTCCACTGTGGGACAGGGATTGTACTATTTCCTGAGCAGCTTCTCATAATTTTCAGAATGCTTTTTGGAATTATTAATAATTTGTTATAATTCATTACACCAGTCTTTTAAAAATGAAAGTTATACTCAGGCATGTAAAATCAGGATCTGTATCAAAATAAGTATTGTTGTTCCACTCATTAGGGTGTTTATATACATATTTAGTTACTTATCCTATAGCTATAGTAAACAAAAAATATGATAGTAAAAATAAAATAACAGCTATGTGTTCTAATTTAAAATATTCTCATAGTTTTCATAGATCATTTATTTTCTGTGATTCTCTATATTGTAGACTAATTTATTTTTTCACTTTACAGAAAAATTGCTGTGCAGTGAAATTTTCCAAAACCACAATGGTAATGTGTAGCAGAGTAAAAGCTTAAACCGAGGATATTAGTCAATAAACATTGTACTTTTTATACTTTAAACTGTTGAGAATTATATTAGGATTTCATGGAGACATCCCACATGCAAGTCTCCAAATGACCAACACCATGCTTTGGTAAAGCCATTTAGCTAATATTAGAGTGCAAATCTTCAGGTATGAAGAAACACTTTATTTCTCTCCATACAAAAAGGGCTCTTCACTGTAAGATTTTAGTTGGTTGCATGGTTTGCTTTATTCAGACAGCATTCTCTCTGACATCAGTAACTTGTTCGCCGCCCCACCCCCTACCATCATGTCTAACATCAGCAGGCCCTCATGGGATAATCCATTCTAAAACTTGCATATCCCATATTCCTGTAATCGTATTGTTTAAATAGTTTTAAATTAAAATCACACACGTCTCACCAAGTATTTTTATGTATAAAGAAATGTATTATTTGCTCTTATAGACACATTTAGGCAATACGTAGCATTCCCAACGTGGTTTATGGTTACTGACTTTGACTATTTTTATTACCAAAGAATACATACATTTAGCACATTTTGGGGGTTAAAAAATTGAAGTCTACAGCTTGTAAAATTATTCTCATATATTTTTTAATTATTTTCTTGGAACATATCTATATGTTTTTCTGTTAGAATAAAACTCACATATTTTGGCAAGCAATCAAATCTGAGTACATTTTCAGCTACATCTTGGAGAATAAATGACTTAAATAGTTTTTTTTAAGATATGAGATATTTCTGCAGGTAAAAAGTTCTCTTAAGGAGGAGAAACCTAAAATTATATTTTGAGTGAGCTCAGAGTAGAGCTGAGTGTGGAAATCAGATTAAATGTTCATATTAACTATCTAACAAACAATGCTAACAAAATAATTGTGTGCTACTTACTTTTCTAAAATGTATAGCAGAAATAGATTTTTCTTCATGCTAAAATATTTCACAGATACCAAATAACTAGATCCTCAAAAACAAGATATATAGTAAACATACTGGTTTCATATATCCCCCAAACCCAGAATTTCCTTACAGAATAATCATTAAACATTGTGTTTAATGTTTAATGCCTGAAAATAAAAATCTTAGCTCTTATACCTGGTTTTAATTTTCATAAGTAGTAGATGTATTGGGTCTCTATCAGCTCCAGCAATTTTCTTTCCCATGTTTAGTAGTAGGTTGCTTATTCAGATCAATAGAGCAAGAAATAATAAATAAAGTAGCTTAGATAGGTCTAGGTATCCTGTTTCTGCCTATTCCTTTCATATACTCCAGCTATATTTTCTTTTAAAATTGAATGACTGATTTCATGACTTTCAGGTAAGTCTCAATTATGAATTGCATTAATAATGAAGAAGCTACATATAGCTCTTTATTAATTATTTTGGCATATATTTTCTAAGTCAAATTAGTCCACACTCTTGAGATTTAGATAATGATTAATGAGCAATTAGATAGGTATCAAATGCCTACTATGTCAGTTCCTATGCTTAGAACTGGGGAAATAAAGGTGAGTAACAGCAACAGAGCCAAACTCCTGTAATTACACAGCCACAAATTCATAGTAGAGTCAGGTATTAAGTATACAATCAAACAAAGTAAAATTGGCTATATGAAAAATGACAATGAGATATTTGACCCAATCATGCAGGTCTTAGAGGGGCTCTAGGAGAAATTCATGAAACTGAGATTTAAGGATGATAGAAGCAATGAATGGGGTGGAAAAATGATTCAGGCAAAGTTTTCTGTAGCTGTTGTGCCTGGCTTGGTGCATGTAGTAAGGTAAACAGGGTTGGTGTGGTTCACATAGATAGAGTTGGAAGAACAATGATAAGAAATTAATGTAGAGATGTAGGTCATGTCTTTTTGGCCATACTAACAGTAACTTCAAGTTAGGGCAAACAGCTAAATAGGCATTTTAAGCTATTTCATTGACTGCAGTGTTTGAAATGGTTGTGCATATGTGTACAAGGATATAAGATGGAGAAGAAAGATGTGGGGACATGAATTATTAAGCTATTGCAGACACCTAGGGTAGAAATGAAATGGCTAGGCCTAGTAGGCAAATATGGAGAGATGGATAGACTTGAGATACAGTTAAGAAGATAATGATGGAGTCTAGAAAAAAGATAAATCTGATGGTAAAAAGGGGTGATGTAAAACATGATTCTTGTATTTCTGGCTTGCACAATTAGATGATTCTATCTTTTAGTGAAAAAGGGATCATTGGATCACAATCAAGTTTTGTGGAGAATATCATGAGTTTAAACTTGGTTGCATTTAGCATGGGGTGGCTGTGGATACCCAAGAGGAGGTGTATAGGTAGTTGATTGAGTTCATAAGAGAGTTCTGAGCCAGAGTAATAAACTCGGGTTTCAACAATGTCATATTAAGCAATAGAAGCTTTGCTTTCCATAAAAGCTTATGTTTCTAAAATGTGTTTTTAAATTTGCCATAATACTCTGATACAGCCATACAAAAATATTGCAAAGTTTGTGTTTTGCAATTTTGTTGTAAACAGCAATATCTCCATGACACCTTGGGAAATTAATTTAGAGCTTTTAAAAGTTGCTACAGCGCTGGCTTTATGGGAACTTAGATAAGACAGAAACAGAGAAAAAAATCAGTCTTTGTTTAAAACTCAATGCATATAATGGACAGTCTTCAATAAGACAGAATTTCAGGCCAGGCCTGTAATCCCAACACTTTGGGAGGCTGAGGCAGGCAGATTACTTGAGGCCAGAAGTTCAAAACCAGCCTGGCTAACATGGCAAAACCCCATCTCTACTAAAAATACAAAAATTAGGCAGGCATGGTGGCACACACAGTTGTCGTCCTAGCTACTTGGGAGGCTGAGGCAGGAGAATCACTTGAACTTGGAAGGCGGAGGTTGCAGTGAGCCAAAATTGTTCCATTGCACTCTAGCCTGGGTGACAGAGTGAGACTCTGTCTCACACACACACACACAAAAGAGAGAATTTTAAAGTATTGCTGAAAGAGGCTAGTTTAATCACCGGCAAAGTTGTTTGTTGTGCATGTATTTGGGTGTATGTGTGTGTGTGTGTCTGTCCATGTGATATAGTAAACACTTATATATAAACACTCTAATTAACACTTACCTATATTATAGCACATGAAATGTTCAAGGAAGTATTCTATTTGCTTTATTTATGTGAACTTAGTTAATCCTCCAAACAACCCTATGAGGTAAGCATTTTTTGTTTTCCCATTCTGCATATGAGGAGAACAATCATAAGAAAGCTAAATGACTTTTTAAAGCTCCTCCAGCTAGTAAAGGGATAGGCTAGAAATCAAATGTTGGTGGCCTGCTTTAGTGTTCCACTCTTGTGTAAATTTCATTATTGTTTTCCACTATTCACTCATTGACTTCCTTGTAATAAGCTTCCATACCCCATGTCATTGTCATGACTTGCATTGACTTCCTATGGGAGGAATATTTCCCCCCCATCCTATCAGATCATATTTGCTCATTTGATTTATTCTGACCAATGAAATAGAAGCTGAAGTGACAGATACAGTGCAAAACCGCTCTCAAGGTAGCCTTGGACCAACCCAGTTTTTTCTCCCTTCCTGCTGTAATATTCAAGAAAAACTAGGAATACGCCGGGAATACAACATCCTGAGCTAGGAGGGGAACTATTCGGAATAGCCCGTGTTCTGTTCTTCTCTCTGCTAGAAACAGGAGGTCCTTCAGTGCTTTAGCCGGTCTGGTCATGTTTCCCCCTGAGATATAGAACCCAGGTTTGGTTGCCTTTTGGAGTCCTTTAGCTGCCACAAGTGAGGACATGTCCAAGTGAGACTCTATTCGCCCTGGGCAGCTATCCTGAGTCCTGGGGAACCGGCTCACAGTAAATCCTAGGATTTTGTTGTCCCTTGCTGCCTACCTGAAGTGATAAAGCCACTTTATGTAACTTGTTGCATGTAAGTATGTTCTGTCTCACTGACTCAGACAAGTCAGTAACCAGTGCCCAGTGAACCTGCTCCACAGCCCTTTCTAAGCATAGGGCTTAAGAGACATTGAGTGCATTTACCAGCTTTCTTACTTTCTCCTTCAACTACAGTATGTGACTGGCAGAGGCTGCTCCTTCCACCTGGGTCCTAGAATAAGTCACATGAGTAGAGGCACTAACAACCCACAGCTCCTAATAGAGCAAGTAAAAGGAAAATAAACGATTCTGATTTTAAGACAAACATTATGAAAGAGGAGAATTTAAATTAATTTATTTTTTTCTTGTGGAGTGATAATGAATAAAAAAAGCAGAGAACCATTGTTACCTAACAATGAGATGCTGAAGTGTTCTGTCACCACAGCTTCACCTACTGAATCTTGATTGTTAAAAATTTTAAATACTGTGTAATGACTCTTCATAAAAAATAAACGCCCAAAACCCACCTCTTCATTCATAAGAAGAAAAATGGTGTACTCAAGATGTTAAATGTTTTAATGCCATAGTATAATATCACCACAGGTAATTTTTTTTTTTAAGTACACATTGCTTTACTGACTACATTTTCTCATTAAAACTATAACTTTGGCAATATATGTTAGACAACTTGATATCCTCTGATTTATTTCACGGAGAATCACTCATATAAAATATACTTAACTACTAAACGTCTGGCGTCTTTTAAATTTAACAGTTTTATTTTACTACAAGTTTAACAAGTGGAGAAATACGGAAGAAGCCCTCGTAAGTTAGTATTCCAAATCAATACCATAAGGCCTGTAATACCAGCACTTTGGGAGGCCAAGGTGGGCAGATCACGAGGTCAAGAGATGGAGACCTTCCTGGCCAACATGGTGAAACCCTGTCTCCATAAAAATATAAAAGTTAGCCAGGCGTGGTGGCAGGCACCTGTTATCCCAGCTACTCGGGAGGCTGAGGCAGGAGAATTTGCTTGAACCTGGGAGGCGCAGCTTGCAGTGAGCCGAGATCGCGCCACCGTACTCCAGCCCGGCCGACAGAGGGAGACTCGGTTTCAAAACAACAAAAAAAGACACATCGTGGAATCTTTACAAATGCACTAAGTAGGCCTCACCATAACTTCTGGGTTTTTACCGAAAATATATAACTTCAGTCTAATCCAAAAATCATTAGATAAACTAAATTGAGACACATTTTCTTTTCTTCTTTTCTTTTCTTTTCTTTTCTTTTTTTTTTTTTTTTTTTTTTTTTGAGACAGTCTCACTCCATCCCCCAGGCTGGAGTGCAATGGTGCAGACTTGCCTCACTGCAACCTCCCTCCTCCCAGACTCAAGTGGTTCTCCTGCTTCAGCCTCCAGAGTAGCTGGAACTACAGGCGTGCACCACCACTCCCGGCTAATTTTCGTATTTTTAGTAGAGAGGGGGTTTCACCATGTTGTCCAGGGTGGTCTGGAACTCCTGAGCTCATGCGATCCTCCCGCCTCGGCCTCCCTAAATGCTGGGATTACAGCCGTGAGACACATTTTCAAAATGGCCACCACTTTTGAAAAGTATCATTGCAACGAAAGACTGGAAAGACGGAAAAGCTGTCACCAGTTGAAGGAGTCTAAGGAGACAGAGCCACTGAATGCAGTGTGGAGTGCTGAATCCAGACATATAAAAAATGAATTAGTGGGGAAATTTGTTATAGTTAATAGTATTTGTTCCAATTCTAATTTTCTGGTTTTGCTCATCGTATTAGCTTGTGTAAGTTATTAACTCTATGATAAGCTGGTGAAGGTTATACATACAAAGTGATCTATTTCTGACACTTTTCTGAGTCTAAATTCATTATAACTATAATAAATGAATAAGTTTTATAGTAGCTAACACTTCTGTCTCTTAATTCTATAAAATATAAGCAAAATATGGATGTTTCCATAAAAACCTTATATTATTTTATGAAATAGTTTGTTTTATGTTATATAACGAACCATCCAAAGTTTAATCCCAAAAACTATTTTTCAGGAGTTTTGAGCTCAACTATTGATGGTTTAGACCTGCCTAGTGGATCTTTCTGTCAGGGTCCGACGTTATCTAGCAGTTGACTGATTATATCCTATGGTTGAAAGGCATTTTTGGCTGGGTATGGTGGCTCACGCCTGTAATCCCAGCACTTTGGGAGGCCGAGGTGGGTGTATCAGCTGAAGTCAGGAGTTCAAGACCAGCCTTTCCAACATGGTGAAAACCCACCTTTACTAAAAACACAAAAATGACCAGGCATAATAGCGCACACCTGTAGTCCCAGCTACTCGGGAGGCAAGGCTGAGGCAGGAGAATCCCTTGAACGTGGGAGGTGGAGGTTGCAGTGAGCCAAGATGGTGCCACTGCACTCCAGCCTGGGTGACACAGTGAGTCTCCATCTCAAAAAAAAAAAAAAAGAAAAAAAAAAAGGCACTTTTTGTATTTATGTATTTTTGTATTTATGGAGTACAAGTGCAATTTTGTTACAGGTGTAGTGGTAAAATCACAGTATCCATTACCCAAATAACATAAATTGTACCCACCAAGTAATTTCTCATCATCCATCACAGTCCCTCCTTGTCACCCTTCTAAGTTTTCTTTGCCTATTGTTCCACATTGTATGTCAATGCATAAACCTCTTTGAGCACCCACTTATGAGTAAGAACTTGTGATATTTGTCTGTGTCTGGCTTGTTTCACTTAAGATAATGAACTCCAGTTCCATCCAAGTTTCTGCAAAAGGCATGATTTCATTCTTTTTTTATGGCTGAATGGTATTCTGTTGTGTATATATAACACATTTTCTTTATGTTTTTGAGATGAAAACATGGCCTTTCATGCTCCAGCAACTTGGCTCAGGGTTTTTCACATGGTGCTCTCAAGGTTCCAAGAACCAAAAAAGCAAAAGTCCCAATGTGTAAGAATTTATCAATCTGTTTTTTAAATCATTTTTGTTAATGTCATGTTGGCCAAAACAAATTGCATAACTTTGCCCATGTCTTAATGGGAAGAGCTACAATATTCTATTGAAAAGTGGTCTACATTCAGAGATAAAAGAACATGTGGTCATTTTCATGCAATTCACCACAATTGTGCAGTTTGCCTCAGTTGTCTATTCTTCTTACTTGATGATGTTTTCCTTTGTATTTTAAAATAATTATATCTTTAATTCCAGGGAATATGTCTAATGATGTTTGAATTATATGTATCACAAGACTTGCAGTTTGCAAGAATCTAGTAATGGCTAAAGAATTATTAAATTAATGATTGATTAAATGAAAAATGTATTAACTTTAAATTTTAAAATCATATTAACTTGGAAGACTTGACATTAAAATGTAAAATATATTATGTATGAAACTTTATTTGTATTCAAAATGCTACATGTAATTTTCTACATGTTTCTTATGTTTCAGTTTTGTCATTCATTGCTAATTTTCTTCTAATAAATGGTCTACTTTGGCTATACTAACCTGTCACTCTTCTGTGCTTTTTTTTTTTCTTCAAAGGGATCTATGTTTACTGACTTTTAAATAAAAGGATCAAATACATATTTCTTAATTTTTTATTTATTTTTTTTTACTTTTGAGATACCAATCAGAATTGCTACTTAGTATAATTGCTTAGTTCCAAAGACATTTTTTGAATTCCTACTATGGGACAAGTGGAATGTTTTGTAATTGTTAAAATCAATTTTCTCTCCTTTTAACAATTGCTAGACTAACATTTTCTTGTTGTTCAGGTGTCATGTGGGCAATTTTGCTTTACTTTTAAACATCAAATGCCTTAGATTTTGCCATCTGTTTAATATCATCTTCATCAGTAACAAAAAGAAAATTAATGAATTATTTCAGATTTGAAGAGTGAATATTAAAACTATGAAGAGTAAAGCTTACAAATACAATTCAGATTTCTATTAAAATTGTACTAAATTAAACTAATTAAGGTGTATTTGTTTTTAAATGTTACAATATAAATATTAATGATTTTTTAAAACTGAAGGACAGGTTTGTCTTTAGTAATTTCAGAAAAATACTTGGTTTTGTTCATTAGTTTATAGCCAGCACCTAGTTAATGACTAATAAATTATAAACAAAAACAAAAACAAGTAATCCAGTTACAGCCATGGAGTAAAATAACTGTGGCTGTCATCTCCACTGGGGCAGGTACATCTCTAGGAAATTCATCCTTTTTAACTGTTTGTCTCCTTCACTGACATTAAATTGAGAAAAAAAAATGCCTTTATTTGTAAATGTCTTCTGTCCATGCATAATTTGCCTAAGCAGACTTTAAATGGAAGGAAAAGAATCCTTAGAATTTTTGGATAATTTTCTAGAACATTAAGATGATTAAATTTTATTTTAATGCATTACCTGTTTTGTAGTCCCTTTTATGGTCATGGCTTATGTATTTTTCTTATGCTTCTTCAAAAGCATCAGAGGAGCACTAATTGAGGATAGCTATAATTTTGGCATCTCTTTGAGAGCAATAAAGACAGTTGTGTGCTAACACAAGCTCTTGTCCTTTGTTTCTGTGGATTCTCCACATAGGCTTTTAAAAAATCCTTTATTAGGAAAATCAGTATGTGGAGTGGTCACTTCGAGGTGACGTTGTTTTTATAGGCGATAAAAGCGTAATTATTGTACTCTACCTTACTAGTGCCCCAGACCTTTCCATATTTAAGAAAAAAATAAAAAATTAAATAACTTCAATTTAAAAGGAAAATATGAGAAAAAGAGAGAAAATATTTACTTTTCATGTATGCCTGTTTTTCTTCTTCATTTGTTTTCTACAACAAATTCGTTTCTCAATAATTGATAATAACACTTGAATTAACCAATGTCCCTCTAATCAAGTTGAGAAAATAATAGAACCATCAGTTGTTTTCAATTTCCCCTTCCTAGAATCATCAGCATTCTCTTCCTGATTAAAGCAAGCAAGTCATTAATTAGTATAAACACTGGTTACCCTGAAATTGAACAAACTTCTAATACACAATCAAGTCCAGCAATTTACTTAGAATACAACCTATAATCAAGACAGAGCCATTGTGCATAGCAAGTAAGAGATAAGCAGAAACTTACACCAGAAATTTGTCGAACTACATCATCTAAGATTTTAGAGTACAAACTATTTTTTTCTTTTTTCTATCAAATCATGCAGTTACAATAGCAAAATCAAAGCTACCATATTATTTAAGTAATACACAGTCTGTAGAGTCTGTAGATTAGAGTAGGTAAAGAGCTTTCAACCATTTCCCAAGATATCTTTAAGACCTGTGGATCCCCCCATGGTGTATCATAACAGCAGGAAGCATATTTGAGAAACAGTTCGTCCTCTACTTTTAAAGCTCTCACCAATATGAAGTAGTACTTGAAACTGTGTTTTTGTTCTCAACTCTATTGTCTCCTATATTTTCCTTCTACAATTTGATTTTACCTGCATAGTAAATTTGTTTTATTTTGAAACAGTTCTGAGAAACATAGAGGACTAAAAGCATCAGGTTTATGAACTCTCTTGGATGAATTCTCCCTTGTTTCTTTTGAATATTGATAAAAAAAGAACACAATAATTCAGTCAAATAAAATAAACTTGCGAAGTTACATTAATCTTCAAAATAATTTGTATTTCTTCTATATTTCATGAGTACAGCATGGCATCTGATTATTTATACAACAGTCTTATCTTACACCTTTATCTATGACAAGCAACATAATAGTCAATACTAATTAACTGGGGAAAAGCCATATGACCTGTGTTAGTCCGTTTTCACACCACTATAAAGAACTAGTGAGACTGAGTAGTTTATGAAGGAAAGAGGATTAATTGACTCACAGTTCCACATGGCTGGGGAGGCCTTGGGAAACTTAACAATCATCGAGGAAGCAGAAGTAGGCACCTTATTTACAAGTTACATAATTGGTCTTTACAACCCTGTGCTTTATAACTACCTAAATCACAGATTTAATGGATGGAATGAAATTATAAAGCTAAACTCTTCCATTTTTTTTCCATGTTTGTGTTTTCACTCTTGCCTTATTTTTGTGATAATAAAATTTTTGCCTGCTATATCGTATCCACTCCCTATGATGGCTTCCCTGAAAGTTCTAATCTATACTGATCTCCTCCTTTTCTGGAATAGTAAAATACTTATCATATGTGCATCAATGATTAGCATAAGTCTAAATAATTGATAGTAGTCAGAGGAGTTTTCTTCTCCTAAATGGGGTACTGGTAATTGATAAGAGTTCTGGTTATATTCTCTCAAGAGTTTTCCTCATCCCCATACATGTTCAAGAGTGGAGAAAAATAACTATGCAATACATTGGGATATCCTCATTAGCTATGAATTAAAATGAACAGGTTGGCTTAAAGCAAATATTTTACTACAATATTATTTCAAAAGCACCCAAACTTTTCATGGAGAAACCATGTCTCATACAAAACCACTGTAGGAAATTTCCTTCATCCTTTTTCAAACACTAAGATGTTATTAATTCCTTCTTCATCTCTTCCATCCATACAAAAGCTTACAAAATAAAACAGGATATATTTTACTGCTTACATCCATTATGTCGTTTTATTTTATCTTGATTTTAAACCTTTAAAATCTTCCTTTGTAATATGTTTGGATGTTTATAGCTTTTAAACCCTATGATAATTTTTTTAGCTTATGTTTAAATGTTTGTTCCAAACTTATGTTCATTGTTCCACTTATAAGGCATTTACTTTGTTGTCTTTTGATGGGAGAAACACTGTAAGTAGGTATTACATTTTCACCAGAGACTATAAATTTCCCACTATAACAATACTCTACATAGAAAAGTATATCCACTATACCACAATAATTTTCACTAATTTATAAATTGAAAACTCTGTCTCTAAATCCATCGTTGAATTAATTTTTCGCTATAAGGCCGTAAGAAAGGATCCAGTTCAGCCCTTTCTACTTCATGGCCTTAGCCAATATTTCCTGCAGCCCACCATTTATTAAATAGGAATCCCTTCTCCCCATTTCTGCTTCTCTCTCAGCGTTTATCGAAAGACAGATGGCTGTAGATGTGTGGTATTATTTTGAGACTCTGTCATCTGTTCCATTGGTCTATATCTCTGCTTTTGGTACTAGTACCATGCTGCTTTTGCCGTTGCTGTAGCCTCTGTAGTATAGTTTGAAGTCAGGTATCGCTGATGCCTCCAGCTTTGCTTCTTTCTGACTTAGGATGTAGTTATTGTCTTGGAAATGCGAGCCTCTTTTTTGTGTCCATATGAACTTTTGAAGCAGTTTTTTCCAATTCGTGAAGAAACTCATTGCGTAGCTTGATGGGCGATGGCATTGGAATCTTGATAAATTACCTTGGCAGTTATGCCATTTCACGATATTGATTCTTCCTATCCATGAGCATGTAGTTCTTCCACTTTGTTTGTGTCCTCTTTATTTCAACTGAGCCCAGTGGTTTCTGCTAGCTCTCTCCTCGAAGAGCGTCCTTCTACTATCCCTTGAAGTTGGATTCCTTAGTATGTTTATTCTCTTTGAGAGCCAATTGCTGAATGAAGTTCATTCCTGATTTGGCTCTCTGTTTGTTCTGTTACTGGCTGTATAAGAATGCTAGTCAGCGAAAAAAACAGGTGCTGAAGCAGATGTGGAGAAATAGGAACACTTTTACACTGTTGGTGATTGTAAACTAGTTCAGCCATTATGGCAAAACAGTATGGCGATTCCTGGAAGGATCTAGAACTAGACAGTGACCATATGACCCAAGCCATTTTTTCCATTATCTGGGTATATTTACCCAAAAGATTACAAATCATGCTGCCCTATAAAAGGGCACATGCCAACACGTAATGTTTATTGCGCGCACTATTCACAATAGCAAAGACTTGCGAATCAACCCATAATGTCCATCAGTGACAGACTGGATTAAGAAAATGCTGGCACATATACACCATGAATACTATGCAGCCATAAAAAAGCGATGAGTTCAGGTCCTTTGCTAGGCCGACATGGATGCAGGCTGAAACCATCATTTCTCAGCCAAACTATCGCCGGAAGAACAGAAAACCAAACACCGCAATGTTCCTCACTCATAGGTGGGAACTGAACAATGAGATCCACTGTGGACTTGGGAAGGAGAACATCACACACCGGCCGCTATCATCGCTGGGGAGGGGGAGGCCGATTGCTATTGCGAGTTATAACTGATGCTAATGACGAGTTGATGGGCTGCTGACGAGTGATGGCGCTGCAGCACACCAACCATGCACAAGCTATACATATGTAACAAACCTGTACGTTATGCACATGTACCCTAGAACTTGAAAGTATAATTAAAAAGAAAAAAAAAAAAAGAAAAAATAAAAAAAATAAAAAAATTATATTTAAAAAAAAAGAAAAACTCCATCTTTCCATTCCCACTAGCCTACTGTCGGCCAGCAGTTTTAGTCTAACACCTAAAGCACAGTGGAGAAAACAGCCTTTTGATCATTTCAGAAGCCATAATCATTTGCAGAAGAATGGATCCCTGAATGCAGGTCTTATCAGGTAAAGAGAAGAAGACAATCTACTCATTTTAAAAGCTCAAAATAATAATAATTTTATGTGCCTTTTCTCCCTACACTGAAATTTCATATAGAATATGCTAGTGATTTCAGTTGGCAGGGTACACTTTATGGAGTGGAAGATTTTATTTGTTTTTTATTTTCTCATAATGTTTCTTCTATTACTAACTTCTGATGTTATTAAATCCCAAAGTGATGTTTTTTCTGCAATAGAGCCTATAGTAAGTACAGTTCTTCTGAAATTTCATTAAGAACAGCCCATGAACTGCTTCTTTACATATCCTGCATGAACAGTGTTACTCTCTTCTTCCCTCCTCAGGGTACTCACTCTGCATTGTGTCCGAGGGGAGAAACTAGATTTGAAACTTGCTGGTCGGTAAGGAGAATATTTCTTTTTTCAAGAGCGCCTAAAGTCCTAAGTATTGTTTAACACAAGTTCAAATTAATATAACTTGCTGGCTACAAATTTTTAAAGTGATTCATGAACAAGTTGTTGAATTACAAAGTAGACCTGTCATGATTATGTTCCACAAAGCAATTGAAACATAAAAGATATTTGTACATGAAGAATATATCTACCCACTTTTGGGGAAAGAACTGAATTGGCAAAGCACCTATACGTGTTACTTCTTAAAACACCTTCTTTACAAAATAAATATTAAGGGTTACATTTTACTTCATACAGAAAATATACTTCCAACATTAGAATATTATGTTTTCTTTATTCTAAGCTACTTTTAAGCATGTCTATTGCTGTCTGGAGTTAAAGTCTTTTTAAGTAGAGGCCAAGGACATCCAAATATCCTGCTAACATTAAAATGATAGTTTTCTTTCATCTTTCCATTGGTTATGGTTTGTTTCTTGAGGAAACTTTTGTGACTTCTGTCACCATCCAATTCTTCCTTGGATATGCCACTAACCTGATTGGCTGCCACTCAACCTGGGTCACAGACTACCTAGCCCCCATGGCTCACGGCACGGGACCTGTGAGAGTCCCTGCCCTCTAACAAGCATGCTGACCCCATATATTCTTGAAATCACAAAATTGCAGAAATGGAGAGCACAATAGTAATTTGGAGGAATGTGAAGGATGGGAGAAAATTAGGTGTGATTCTAAAATGATAAAACCAAGACCCTTGAGATAATGAGACTCTTCTGCATCTTGAATGTGGTGATAGCTACTTTAAATCTACACAAGTGATAAAATTATGATGAGCTAAATACAGAAGCACATAAACAAATGTAAAATTGGGGAAATTTAAATAAGTCAGGTGGATTGCATTAAACTCAATTGTCTGGTTGTGATATTGTACACAATATCATATTGGGAGAAAGTAAGTAAAGGCTAGATAAGATCTCTCTGCAATATTTATGGTAACTGCATGCAAGCCCACACAAAATAAAACTGATTAAAATTAAATAAATTTGACAAAAGTACATGGTACACTGTTTCACTAATGAAATATAGCATATTCACCCACAAATTTAGAATAAATGTTATAGACGTACTGTAATTGGCGAAAGTGTTATTTTTAAAAACTGGATTTCAATGTTTTTCCTATTATCTCCTGTAAACTTAAAGAATGTCATACCCAATTTGATGGAACTGAAATGCAAGAATCTTCTGATTTGTAAACTTCAGAACTTCTGGAATGTAAAGGAAAATATTAATAATGTAGAGGTTACACTTAATGCACACAATAAAAAAAATGCTACAGCTGCTAATATTGAAATCCTAACAACAAGATTAGTAACAACAAAAATAATTCAACATCTACTAAAAATCCTACTGCTTATTCAGAAATATGGGAATGTGGAAAAAAATCATAAAATTTTGAAAACTCACATAGACGTTGCAAACTGCTGTAAATAAGTCATTGAAATGTCACCCAATTATTTCTTCCTATTCTATTATTTTGTTCCTTGATAAGAACATAACTTCAGCCGGGCGCGGTGGCTCAAGCCTGTAATCCCAGCACTTTGGGAGGCCGAGACGGGTGGATCACGAGGTCAGGAGATCGAGACCATCCTGGCTAACACCATGAAACCCCGTCTCTACTAAAAAATACAAAAAACTAGCCGGGCGAGGTGGCGGGCGCCTGTAGTCCCAGCTACTCGGGAGGCTGAGGCAGGAGAATGGCGTAAACCCCGGAGGCGGAGCTTGCAGTGAGCTGAGATCCGGCCACTCCCCCCCAGCCTGGGCAAAAGAGCGAGACCCCGTCTAAAAAAAAAAAAAAAAAAAAAAAAAAAGAACATAACTTCAATATTTCCATGTACTTGTTTCTAGATTTGCTTTGGAAGTATTGTAGGTACTTGATACAGGTTTTGGATGCTTAAAATTAACTATATTTATATTACAGCTTTTCTGGCTACCAATAATTTTTTTAAAAAAACATTATTTTAAACTTAGCATATCATATGGTTTTATTCTTCCTTGAAAGTAATCAATGATGCATTAAATTTTTCATAATGATCATAATAATAACAAGAAATCATTCATTCTTCATTGGTAAAACCTGAAAATTTTGGATTAAATATTTTCCAACATTGTCTGATTAACTTTTAAAATGCTTCCAATCTTTATAACAACAAAGTATGACATTTATATTTCCTTCTCTTGACTTTTATTTTCTTCATCAGTAACCCATATTGAACAACTTAATTTTAAAATGCTCTCAAACATTTTGCCAATACATGGAAACAGATAAAAAAAAAAACATATTTTATTAAATGTATTTTGCATGGATGAAAAAATACTCCAGGACAACCTTACATGAAAGTAAATATAGTGACTCAAAACAATAAAACAATATGGATTAACCAAAAGAGAACTAAACACCATAAATTTGAGACAGGGATATATATAATATAGTATATAAAATATTTCTGAAGCTCAATAAATTTCATGTAAATTATTTAAATATTTTGTTGACATGCACCATAATGCTCATATGTTTGTGATTTTTTTAAATTAAAGCAATGACAGAGGAACTCACTTTTAATTTTATTTTTAACTATTCCAATAAATAATATAGTCTGAGTCTGTATTAGTTTGCTAGTGCTGTTGCAATAAATTACCACAAATAGGCTTAACACAAATTTGTTTTCTCACAATTCTGGAGGCTAGAAGTTTGAGATCAAGGAAGGATTGGTATACTCTAAGGTTTCTCTCCTTGGTTTAAGATGGCCATTCTGTCTCTCTGTCTTTACTTGGTCAACTCTCTGTACATGTTTGTCTCCAAATTTTCTCTTCTTATAAGTACACCAGGCATATTGGATTGGAGTCTACCACAATGACCTCATTTTAACTTAGTTACCTCTGCAAAGATCTACTCTCTAAATATGGCCAAATATAGTCACATTCCGCGGTTGTGGGGGTTAGGACTTCATCATATGAATTTTGAGTGGGTAAAGGTAAAGCCATAAAAAGAGTCCAACACCATTCTGGTTTGACTTCCCTCCCCAAACTCCCAAAACAAAACAAAACAAAACAAAACAAAAAACTTTAACTACTAATATATTCATGACACATCTTTCATGTCACTGAGATTCCAATTCTCCCATTTCTGGTACTGCTGTATGCCCTAATTACCACCCCAGTAGAGAACTTACGAAAACAACGGGTAGTCCAGTAAAGGGATTTGTGAGATCTAACTTAAAAATAATGGCTTGGAACTTTTTTATTTTTATTTTTTTTCCTCCAGCAATAAATCCAAGCCTTTGGAACTTTTAAATGATACAATTTCATGTCTATGCTTTTATAATTAATAAAAAGTTACCATATACATATTAATATGTGTGTTTGTGTATATGTATATGTATATTTGAAATGTACTGCTTACATTTAAACCCTGAAGAGAATGCAAATGGTCTGATTAAATGACATTTTATGACTGATTAAATTATTTTAATTTAAGAAAAAACATTGTCAAAGAGGTCTATCTTATGAGGAAATTCATGAGCTATGAAGAGCCCAAGAAGGGTTAAAATAATTCAATCTGTTTAATTCACTTCAGATAAACTGTTGCTGAAAGAATGCTAAATATGGCTTCACCTTTGATGTAAGGGAATTGGCACTGGAGATGATACCACTGAAACAGAAAAGAGGAATATGACCACAAAATCAGGCTGATAAAGGCAGAGACTCACGCAAGCTGCCTTTCATTTTTTTTTTGGAGTTGGAGTTTGCTATTGTTGCCCAGGCTAGAATGCAACGGCGCACTCTCGGCTCATTGCAATCTCTGCCTCCTGGGTTCAGGCAATTCTCAGCCTCCCAAGCGGCTGGGATTACAGGCCCCTGCCATCATGACCAACCAATTTTTGTATTTTTAGTAGAGACAGAGTTTCACGGTGTTGGCCAGGCTGGTCTCGAACTCCTGACTTCAGGTGATCTGCCCGCGTTAGCCTCCCAAAGTGCTGGATTACAGGTATGAGCCACCGCACCTGACCAAGCTGCCAATTTGGAAGACGCTGAGAGCAAACTTACTTAAATATAATATCAGGGAGGATGTAAGAAAAAATGTTTTTATTTATATATTAGTTTCTTGTTATGGCTATAACAAATTACAAAAACTCTGTGGCCTAAAATGATGTAAATTTATCTTATAGTTCTAGAGGTTCTGTGTCCAGAATGAGAACTTAGGTACCAACACAGAAGTGTCAGCAGTAACTAATATATTTTTTTCTACAGGCTCCAGGGGATAATCCATGCTTTGCCAGCTTATAGGGGCATCTGGCATTATTTAGCTTATGGCCCCGTCGCTCCAATCCCTGCTGCCTCCTTCACATGGCCTCTTTCATCTGCTGTGTTCCAATAGTGTTCTGACTCCCTTTTATATGGACACTTGTGATTAGATTTAGGGCTCACCCAGACAACAGAATAATCTCCTGTTCTCAAAATCCTTTCCTTAATCATATTCACAAAGGTGTTTTGTGTTTTCTTTTGCCATAAAAGCAACAACCACAATTCCAGGAATTAGGAGCAGAATACCTGTGGGGGCCTACCGCAATCTATATGCCCTCCAATTTCTAAATGTGACGTCAGAGAATACTGGAAATTAATCAGCCTACAGTATCTTTAACAGAGTATTTTGGGAACAGAGTTAGCATGTCAAATTAAGGGCTCATCTAATTATACATAGGAAGCTGTAGACTTCCTGTGGAGCACAAAGCAGGGATGCACATATGGCTATTTCTCGCCCAGATTAGTCCATTCTCACACTTTAAACGAAGAATCTGATGTCTAAATATATAGTGCTATATGCCTTGCTGGTTATGCCATGAGCATGCTTAAAATTGTTATAGATATCAAAATATAAATAGAACCCATTGCACTTGAAAACTATTTCCAGATTAAATTGGCTTCCATGTAATAAGTCTTTTCCCCTGAATTATCTTCTTCGGTATGCACCTAAGCAATGCAACCGTCTCATACATGAAGATGCATCACTCTGTATTTCTGGTGATTTTATATACATTCATCATGTCTCTGTAGCTAGATTGAAAACTCCTTAAGGGCTAGAACCAAGTATTCCGCTTTACATTTATTTTGCAAGTTGGAATAGCCTCTATTCATTTTTTAAGACAGTCCTCAGAATTCATTTCCTTCCCCTACAGGTCTGAGAGAACCATCACATATATTGAATTTAATTCTTGGGGTCCATTGTCATGTGAAATTCACCTATACCCTTTTCATGATGCTGCCCTAGGGGCTCATTTTTGAAATGTTATTTCAGGTTAACGTTTTCCATATTTTTTTCTCTGAGGACACTTATTTGTGTGAAACAATTTTTTTTTAATAATTCAAGACAACAAGGGAACATAAGGATAATGTAATTATTTCTTATGTAACAAAACACACTTAATTAACGGTTCATTTTGCTTTAATTTCAACCTTCTGATCATCCAAGTCTGGTGTGAGTATAAACCAGTAAGTCATATCAGCCAATGTCTGTTCTGACTGGTCGGTTCATTGGACCATACCAGTAAATGTTATGAATACCATTTCCTGACTTTAACTTTTGGGTGTCGCTAAAGGTTCCCCCTTTTTTCTACAGCCTGATAGTAATATTACTTTTTATTTGTTTTCTATATATTAAAATACAGACATACAGTCAAACATTTGACAATCTTAGGTCAGTCCTCTCTCAAAATATTTATTTATGCATTATGCAGTTATGCACATATTTACTTATACATTTATTAAAATTTTATAGTCCACGAAATCCCAAAATCTGCTAACAAGTGTATTGGATCATTTTGATGTTTCACGGACCGAGTCTCCTTAACGGGAGACTAAATCAGGGTATTCATTTACCAGATCAAACAGTTTATTTTATTTCACCAATCGAGGATATTTTTAGAGGATGATTTTTCCAGAACAAAATGTTAGTATAGTGTGTGTGTGTGTATGTGTGTGTGTGTGTGTGTGTGTGTGTGAATTTCATGTTGCTTCGGACAGTAAATGAGAAACAAATGTTTTAGCTCAATTTCTTTGTAAAGTTCATAATGCATAGAATTTGAAATAAGAAATAAGCCATAGAACAAGACTAAAATAATCTCATAAAATTAAAATGCACCCAGTTATAAAACACTCCTCATTCTATACAGGTTTATAATAGCACTACTTTAAAGTTGATAGCACATGTGTTAAATGTGATAGACAGTGAGGTATGATGAACGGTATGTTAAACACAGCTTTCAGATGATTACAAGAATAGCTATGCCATGGGCAAATAAGCATAATAATTTTTGATATGTTGAAATATAAATTTTAGAATCCTAAAATCTTCAAGTTGGCAAATGTCTCAAAGTCCTTTTCACCAAATCCCATTACCTGTAGAAATGTCTCCTAATATACCTGGCCACTCTTTATCTTAAAACATGCACTGTCGAGGCGTCCTACCTCAGCCTACTGCTGTCAAGAAAGAAAAGCGTTTTAGAGAATTCCCGAAAGCCTAACCTCCTTCCACTTCTATTAATTTTATCTCTTGTTCTTATTTTACTTTTGAAGCTAGAAAGACTGCTTAATCCCCTTTCAGAAAGTAATAGAATTTAAATACTTTAAACATCAGCAGGTCTCTTTTTAGTTCTCTCTGTTCAAAGTTATCATGTCCACTGTCTCCTATTTTCACTCATGTAGTTAAATCTTTTATTATGTCTTACCTTCAAACATGCAAAGAATTGAAGAAATAGTTACTTTATCCATTTTTAAATAATCTTATTTATTTTAACTGAATCAAATAAAATATACAAAAACTGCCCAAATGTTAAGTATTCAGTTTGATGAATTTTGACTGGCATGCACCCGGTAACTGTCAACTAAAACAAGAAGTAGAGTATTTGCTTTGCTTCAGGAAGTTTCTTCATATGACTTTCATTTTATTACCATCCATTTGATGCAACCACTACTCTGCTTTCTGCACTATGAATAACTAAAGAGGTAACAGGTTCCCATCTGTCAGGAAGGGAGAAAACTTCAGAATTTTTGACAGTCTTTAGGGTAGATAAATAAGGGAATAACAATCCTGTGTAAGATATCAAAAAAGTAATTTAGAAAAAAAAAAGGGAACAAACACAAATCACCTCCTCTGCATATTTTTACAATGAGAAAGAGATATCCGTGCAACAAGTGATTTTTCCTAAGAGAGATTTGTAATTGTAAATTACTGCATAGTCATTTAAAACAAAAGGGAGTTTGACAGGAGTGCCTGATTTAGCTTTCCTTTCAACACTAATCATTCCTCCAAGTCACCTCTTCTTCATAAGGTGGTGGGTGCCTCTGTCACTGTTTTTAAGCAGTGTCTTTATTTATAACCATGTATATATGAATGCATTTACCCTACTGAGTAACAAAATTCAGTGGAGTTTCCACTCTGTGCATTTCACTGCCAAGAGGAAATGCTTGTGATATCTTTTTAGATGGTTAAGTGGAGAGGCTCAATCATCCTGAGAGTACAAGGGCAATGGAATTGTGTTTTTTAATAAATAGTTGCCTCAAAATTGCATCTCTGGCAAACCAAAAAGTTTGGTTTATTTTAGTCCCTAAATATCTATCTAATCTTCCTAACTTTAGTTCATCTGCATGAACACCACACTCATTCAAACTTTCTCATTTGGAATATTACAATAGTTTCCTAGCAACCACTATCATTTGTGCATGCTGACCTGCTTCCTATCTAAAAATGTAACTTTTCTGGTAAAAACCCTCTACTGGCATGCCAGATCTAAAATAGGGATCACATTAGTAAACAGTCTATAAGACCTTGCACTCACTGATCCTGGCTACCTCTCACTGCACTATCTCCAATTCTCTCCATGTCAACTACTGCATCAAATTTCGATGGATCTTATTTATAGAGCCTTTGCACATGCCTGTTGTTCTTACGTCTTTCCCATTTCATCTAAATAATGCCTATAGTTTCTTCATATGAGTGTTTAATGATTAATCATTGCAAAGTATCTTTAAGTTAAATACCTTTATTTTAACCATGGTTTGTAGAACACTCATCATTGTAGCAATTGCCATATCTGGTATTTAATTGTTCCAATTTAATCATTTGATGAACTTACATGTCTCTCAACTGAAAGAACACATATGATTAAGTTATCTCTATGACGTGGTACAATATCTACCATGTAGTAGGCAGTAGGGGGTTAATACATTTATATTGAATTAATTAGTAAATCCGTTTTTAATGAACAAGACACCACAAATAAGCCAGTGGTCATGGGTAGTTTCTGATAAATTGATAAAGACACGGTTGACTAGGTAATAAATGTATAAGACTTGATTGCACCAACTGAGAATTTATTTAAAACAGCCAAAGAGTAAAATGTCCTTACATTGCTTTATTTAGTAGTCAGTTTAGTGACTATCATGGACACATTAACTTTCGCCAACAATGCAAGTTTAAACATTTAATTTTTACTATGTCAAAGATTAATAAAATATAAATGATTGAATTTCATAACATGTACTATTACCTTTACTGAAATAATATATTCAGTAAGTGAACCACATAAGGAAGGGTTTTTAAAGAATAATATAAAATGAGTATGGATGAATATTTAGAATCAAAATTATATTGTACATATTAATCCCATAATATATGTATTTCTAGGAAGGAAATAAAATTATATCCATGGTTTCCCTATTAAGAAATTCAAACATGTTGTTTTTTTGGAAAAGAATCCGATCTACATGTATTTTCAGAATGTACAAATATTAAATGACCTGGTAAACAGTCCCAATATGGATAGAAAAAAATATGTGGAGGCAAAGAGATACTTTAAAATTGATTTGTAAGAGTCCTCACTGAAAGTTTGAATTTGGTGTTGTGCCCAGTTATGTAGATTTTGAAATAGACAGACTAGACAGAGCAAAGATAAGACAGATGTCTTAAAAAGAACCAAGTCTTTCCCACGTACATTCTGCTGCCTCTTTCCTTTTCTCTGCAGCTCCTAAGGACATTCTTTCTGTGCAAACTAAGTTTCAGACGAGGCAAAAGATCTCAGCATTCAGATAATATAAACTAAAACATAAGATGCCACTGTTGGCCAAGAGCTGTAGCTCATGCCTGTAGTCCCAAAACTTTGGAAGGCAGAAGCAGGGAAGACTGCTTGAGCCCAAGAGTTCCAGACCAGCCTGGGCAACATGGCAAAACCCCACCTTTACAAAAAAATTTAAACAATTAGCTGATGTGATGGTGCACACCTGTAATTCCAGCTACTCAGGAGGCTGAGGTGGGAGGATCAGGAGCCCGGGAGGTCGGGGCTGCAATGAGTCATGATGGTGTCACTACACTCCAGGCTGGGTGACTGAGTAAGACCCTGTGTCAAAAAAAAAAAAGTGCAACTATTCTTCCAAGAAGGTAGGGACCTAGAGTACCAAAGTATCACTCTAAGGGGTTGTCGTGACAAATTTCTAAAGATTGGTAGCTTTACAAAAAAAAAAAAAAAAAAAAAAAAAAAAAAAAAAAAAAAAACATTCTGCAAAATCTCATTTGTTGGAGATAACAAACCCTCAGCAGATAAGGGATTTGATGGCATTGTAGAAGCTTTGCAGCCTCTTAGAGAATGCATTTATTTTTGTTATTGTCCAGAAGTTTCTATTATTTAAACATTTTTATATTATTCTACCCCATATAGTGTATAGAGGGAATAGTAGTGTTGCCTGATTCTGTAGGGTACCAAGTGTGATTGTTAATTGTATGTGTTAAGTTGACTAGGTTATGGGATGCCCAGATAGATGGCAAAATATTATTTCTGTGTATGTCTGTGGGTGTGTTTCCAAAAAAGATTAGCATTTAAAATAATAGACTGAGTTAAAAAATATCCACTCCCATCAGTGTGGGCAGGCATCATCCAATCTGTTGAAGGAGAAATAGAATAAAAAGGCAAAAAAAAGGACAGGTTATTTCTCACTTCTTGAGCTAGAACATCTATCTTTTCCTGCCCTTAGACATCTGAGCTTCTATTTCCCACCTTTGTGTTCAAGTCCTGACATGTACAACATGATAACTATAGTTAACAATCCTGCATTGTTTACTTAAAAGTTGCAAAGAAAGTAGATCTTAAGTGCTCTTACCATCCCCCCCAACACATATATGCACCAATGGTAACTACAGGTAGTGGTGGATATGTTAATTAATTTGACAGTGGTAATCACTACACAATGTACACACATATCAAAAAATTACATTGTACACTTTGAATGTATACATTTTTTATCGATATATGTTTTAAACTGAAATTTAAAAAGTAATAGAGAAAGAAAATGGCATGGGGATGGAGAGAGACAAAGGTGGAATAAACAGCTTCTTTTCTCCCAAAACAATTGCATTCAAAAATCATTATTTATAATTTAATATTAAAGTTTATTTTGGTTTATACAGCTCCTCTCCTTTTAGAAACTGCATGCGCCTTTTGCTCCTCTGCTACATCTCATTTTCACTAACTTTATTATGCAAAGCATATCACTTTGTACTCCCTGCTTGCTCGTGGTTTTCCTTCCTTTCTTCACTATCCAAGACTAATTAATACGTTTTGCTATGAATCATTCACTCCAGCTTCTACTCTTCAGCTGTAAACAATTAGCAGTGACTTGGGAATTTCTAATTCTTCCTTCTCACGTATACTAATGTTCTGTACTGAAAGGCAATAGCAATATAGGATTTCTTCCCACTGAGATGGATAATGTCATTCCCTACAGCCACCTCTCTCCCCAACCACCACCACCATCACATACACGGAAGGTAGAAGTAGCTACTATCAATTTAATTTCGTGCAGCATTTTCCTGTCCCTAACTCCTTCATTAAGGTTGACATTAAAAATGAAATAAACCTAAGAAGCGCTTAAGAGATGGACCTATCCATCAGAGAGATATAAAAATAGATGTATTTGTGTAAAATACAGTAAAACTTTAGCAGTATGCAGTCTTTAATATTTGTATTGTTTATTTAGGAATAAAAGTATTTATATGAAATTACATGCCCATATATATACATATAATTAGAAATATGAAGCTGCAGAGAAACTGGTTTTAAAAGGGCTACGGTAAGTAATACGTTGTGTACGTTTTCTGGGTGTCATGTCACTATTTCCTTATGGCTTTGGTTTGGGTAATAGGAACTGCTAGACAAAACGGATCCAACCACCTATAATGTTCAAACATGAAAAAAGTGTATTTTTCACTCACCTGTCTAAATCTTGTTTTCCTGATTTACAGTGAATTACCTCTACAATCCAGGTAACTGTTTTTTTTTTTCTATCTTCTAATTTTCTGTTATTAAGGCTCCCCTTCCTTTTTCCTTCTATTAGCATTTTGCTAGTGGAAATAATGAGAAAGGCTTTTCAATGGCAATTCTAAACATAACAGTGATAAAATATTTCTCCCTACTAGATGGAGCTCAACCACCACCGTGCCCTTGGTACTCCACTATGGAACACAACTATTTCTTAAAAATCATCATACAATAATGACACATATGACTGCAATCCACATTCCATTGTCTAAAACTAGTCATATAGCCAAACCTAATGGCAAGAGAGACTGGGGAAATAAAGGCTAGATATACACCCAACTAGAGAAAATTGATGTTTACTCAATATCCTTTGTAAACATATATTTGCAATTTTTGTTTTTAAGATTGAAGCTTGCTCTCGACTTAAGACTAAAACGGTGAGTTCTCATTTTTACATGGGATGATTTCAAATACACATGTTTAATCAGTGTAGATTGGACTCAATAACTTGTCTTGAGTTTGTAAATATGGGCAATCTGACAGGGACAAAACTTTTTCCCTTGTTTTATTTTCAGACATAATCATCTATTTTGTGTAATAGTGTTGAGTTGTAATTATAAAGATGAGTAAGATAACATCTACCTTTTAAGATTCCTTGTTATTGTTATTATTCATAAACTGCTTCTAAGAACTTCATTTTAACACTAATGGCTTCTTTGAGAGCCATTTAAAGCAAATACACAATCGATTTAAGTTCTGTTTGTTTTAATACTTATGCAACTTTTTTTCTGGTTAAATATTTGCTAGACTGATAAACTTTATTAGGAAAATTAGAAATTCAGTTTATGTAAAATTTTCAGATGATGTAATAACATATAGTTTTAATTCTACTGGCTCTTGGGAGAAACTGTTGGCTTATTAACTTACCATGTGCATTTGTTAATTTTTAATATTTTTACAAATACAAAATACAAATATTAATGATGTACAATAGGATGTTTTCATATGATGTTGAACACTGTGGAATGACTAAATCAATCTAAATAATATATTGCCTCACATACTTATCATTTTTTTGTGATGAGAATATATAAAATTTACTCTCTTAGCAGTGTGCAAGTGCACAGTTAAATGCATTCTTATTAACAATAGTCAACATGTTGTACAGTAGATATCGAACTTACTCTTTCTGTCTAACTGAAATTTTGTATCCTTTGATCAACATTGTCTTAATTCCTTCAACTCCATTCCTGGTCCCATTCTACTCTCTCCTTTGAGTTCTACTTTTTTAGATATCACATGTAAGTGAGATCATGTGGTATTTGCCTTTCTGTGCCTAGTTTAATTTACTTAGCATAATGTCCTCCAGGTTCATCTCTGTTGTCCCAAAGGACAGGATTTCCTCCTTTTTAAAGGTTGAATAGTATTCTGTTGTCTATATACTCTATATTAACTATTCATCTGATGATGGACACTTAGGTTGAACCCAGAGCTTTGCGATTGTGAATAGTGTTGCAATGAATGTGGTAGTGCACATATATTTTTGACATACAGATTTCATTCCCTTATACTTTATACCCAGAAGTAGAATTGCTGGATCATATGATGGTTCTACTTTTAATTTTTTGCAAAACTCCATACTGTTTTCCATAATGGCTGTACTAGTTTACATTCCCACCAACAGTATACAAGGATTCCTTTTATTTCCACACCCTCTTCAACACTTGCTATCTCTTATCTTTTTGATAGTAGCCATTATAACAAAGTATGAAGTGATATCTCATTGTGGCTTTAATTAGCATTTCCTTGATGATTAGCGATTGTGCACATTTTTGTCATATACCTGCTGGCCATTTATATGTCTTATTTTTTAAAATGTGCTGCAGGTCCTTTGCCTATTTTTTAATTGAGATTTTTTGGTTTTGTTTGTATGTTTCCTTGCTATCGAGTTGTTTGAGTTCCTTACATCTTTTAGATATCAACTCCTTAAGTGCAATTTCCATATGTCTACTAATTGTCAAACATTGTGCTCAACGTTGATAATATTGTGATAAAACACAAAAATTTGTCTTTGCCCCACACAAAGTTTATATGCTAGTATGGTAAAACAACAGCTATCAGTTGAACACTCATTATATTTTTACTTAATCCTGAAAACAAAATAGGTATTTATTACCTCCGTTTTGATTGCAAGAAAAATAACTTGTCCAGGGTCTCATTAGTCATAAAAGCAAATATGGGACACAAACTCCAAAGAGATTGTTGGCACCATGCCAGTCTCTTTATATCACCTATGACAGTGATATTTTTTCTTATATAACAAATACTGCATTCTTTTTCTATAATTTTGTTGGAGAGTAAGTATATTATTACTATTTTGTTTTTCATGCTTAATTTTAAATTACTTTCTATCCTAGTATTCAAATAAATTATGCCTTATGCCATGTAGTCTTACCTCCATTTTCTAATAAACCTGTGTGTTTTCCTTGCAGGTAGCCTTTAAAATTTTGTTTTTCACTTAAAGTGGGGAGATTACTTGCTGATATATACTTTTTTAAACAATGAAGAAATAGTGCCATCTTCTGTCTATGTTTTATTCAACAACTGGGAATAAAGAAACATTAGGTTACTATACATAAGCTAAAAGAAGCAAAGAATTTGGAGACATTATGATTTTGGCATAATGTGCTGCATCTTTGAACACTTGCAAAGGGGCTAATTATTTGAAAGGCCTCTCAGGACAAAGGCATGTTTAAAACAGTTCTGTGTGATTAATTATTCAAAATCTTTGAATATCCATTCAAACAATGGAGAAAAAAAGAAGGAGGCAGGGGAGACAGCTGAGAGTAACAGAAACAGGTGGCAAATGTTTGTAACTATTTGGTGTTTACAGTGTTGAAGGAATAAAAAAGCATTTTTTTCTGTTTTTATAACATCTGTGAATTCCCCATTCATTGATATCTTCACAAAATATGCTTGATACTGAAAATTCTCCAGTCACTTATTTGACAAGGGAAAAGTTGGAAAATAGGAATACATTTTAAATGAGCATTTTAATTTCTACATCATTAAATATACTTTTATCTGCATGTGGTTCATAGATTTCAAACTAAAGTGAGAATAAGTAACTAACATAAATAAAATATTTTAGATTTATGATGTAGCTCAGAAAACCAATTTCTTAAAATCATATT
The DNA here is from genome assembly GCF_001698545.2 of Rhinopithecus bieti. Lineage (NCBI taxonomy): Eukaryota > Metazoa > Chordata > Mammalia > Primates > Cercopithecidae > Rhinopithecus > Rhinopithecus bieti. The sequence goes on along the minus strand of NW_016803880.1, from coordinate 7,145,305 downwards.
TGGAAAATATGTTATTAGGCCCAACCTACTTTCATTCCCTCATCCATTGCTGCCCTCTCAAAGGTAAAACACAAAAACAAATAAAATCTATCAAAGAATTGTATAACTCTTACTAGTAATGAAAGAGGGTATTTGAGTTGCTTTCAATTTTATTTTTATGTGTCTCGAGAAGATTGAAGTTTTAGTCAAACTTTCATAAACACATCAGAAATTATGTTTAAAAACCAGATCAGGAATTCTTTTTCTAAGAAATTACAATAAATCAAAGACAAATCAATAATAACTAATAGGTTGAAGCCCTCTTATCTAAAAGACTCTAAAGATACAAAAACAAGAACATAAGTTAAAGACAGTTTCATTTCACACTTCAGAAAGCTGGTCTTTGGCACACAAGTTTGCTTGCCTTGTATGATCATTTTGCATATTCAGAGGTGAATCCCTAGCGGGGATAAGAAAATATGTGTGGGTGAAGCTCAGAGTGCCAGCACATCATCAGCAACTTGACATTCCTGAAAGAAAAAAACTGCTCCTTGCATTCTGGCTAAATCACTTACAGTTCACTTTTTGTGTAATTCTCTTTCGATAAGATTTATTCTAATGGTTTAAAGTGGATTTGTTACCCATTCTTTCTTAGATTAATTCCCATTCTGGTGTGGAATCTCCCCAACGAATCTCCAAATAGCTAAACACATTTAAATTCATGTAAATTGAGGATTTTGTCTGTTATCAAAGCAGTCAGTGCTAGACAGAGTTTAGAGCTGCATGAAATTAATGGGGCAACTGAGTACCATAACTTCAAGAATGCTGGTTTTCTGAGATCTGAAAGGTCACTGGATTTGAAGACAAAAATCTCTCGTCCATTTTTAAATGCTCCACGTGAGGGGCTGCTGGTGCTTCTATTGTGTGCTAATATCTACATCCTACTTACATTATCTTGGGATATTACATGTTGATTACAAATATGAAACACGCTATAGAAAACTATGCACTTCGTATTTATTTAGTCTATTCAGCCCAAAAAGCTTTTGTGTGAACTAATTTCAGAGTTTCTAGATTCACATTACTCTCCAAATGCATTAATGTCAGCATTTATTCATTTTGTTTGCCACATTTTCATTATATAGTATTATGTGAATGGTGGGCTAGTGTATGGACCACTTACACTGATCTGAAAGGGTATGTGTGTGTATATATACTCCTTTGAACATATATAAACATAGCTTACATTTCCATTTTATGTGACTAAAATTTGCATAATTACCTTTTAACTGAAGACATTTTCTAAGAATATGTCGTGTACATATAAATCATTGTAAATAGTTTAAATTTTTTGATTTCTCATGAAACCCATCACTACCTTTATTTATTTATTTATTTATTTATTTATTTATTTATTTTTTAGTTTTTTAGATGGAGTCTCACTCTGTTGCCCAGGGTGGAGTGTAGTGGGGTGATCTCAGATCACTGGAAACTCTGCCTCCCGGGTTCACACCATTCCCCTGCCTCAGCCTCCTGAGTAGCTGGGACTACAGGCGCCCACCACCGCGCCTGGCTAATTTTTTGTATTTTTAGTAGAGACGGGGTTTCACCGTGTTAGCCAGGATGGTCTCGATCTCCTGACCTCATCATCCGCCCGCCTCGGCCTCCCAAAGTGCTGGGATTACAGGCATGAGCCACCGCGCCTGGCCACTACCATTATTTAAGGGATAGACACAGATGTCAAGCTACTTTCTCAATGTCACAAAATCATAACCAGACATAGGCATTAAGGCCAGTTTTTTTAGACTGTAACCATTAAGCTCTTTTATCTCCATATGATCAATAAGATATTAGTTTGCCTGCTTCATGTCTTTATTCTATGACCTACATTTCTTTGAAGTACATTTCTCTGAATCAGAATATTTCATCTGTGGACATTTGCCAACCTTCTATAGAAATCAGTTGTTTGTCCTTGCTTTTATTTCCAATATACTAAATAGCCCATGAACTCTATGCTCAGTGGGGGGAATATCTCATTATTTTAGACCCTTTTAATTGATCTTTTCATAATTCATTTATACTATTCGTAGAATTCTGGTATTAGATTTAGTAGGGAGAGTTTACTGGCTCATACATCTCAGTAATGTCCAGATTTGACCCCTTCCCTGTTTTATTTCTACCTTTTCCCTATATTTTAATCTAGTCAGGTAACTGTATGTAATTTGAATTATGTTCTTATATGTTCATGACATATATTAGTAAATACATTTGTCCTATGTATGAGGATGGAATTATAGCACTGTAATATTTCTGTTGGTATAAAATGGAGAAGATACCATGTAAATCTCAGTAAATGTAAACCTTTAAAAAGAGAAATAAAACATAATTTGCACTTTCAAAGGTTGTTATGACTTGAGTAGACAAAGAGAGGTTGACTTGTGATTTTCTCATGCTGGTGATGAGTTTTTGAGTACATAGGTAACGTAAGTGAAACTTTGGTTTTACAATAATGTACAAAAAGGGTGTGAAAACTAAGAAATTGGGGAGATTGGCAAATAGGCATCTGCAATTATGGGTGCATGAAATTCTTAAACTTAATATTATATTCAACTCCATAAAATATCAATCAAAAATATTTAAATATTGGCAATTTCAAATGATTTAAGTAAATTAATGGAAGGAGAAATGACTCTTCTTTTTACCTGAAACAGTTCAATGTATTATAGGTATATTTGTGAAATACAGCATAAATTAATAAAACAAAACATGAGAACTTACAGAAGCCAAGAGTAATCATTTTAAAAAGAAAACATTGAACTGAATTGAGATATTTGTGGAGGTCAGTGTTGGGGGATACTTCTAGACCACTGAAAGGACATTATAATAATCTTCTGCAGATTGTTCATGTATTTCATTTCCAGGAGTCAAGACTTTTTTAATCCTATGATGGTTTTATTGCATCTATACTGGTGAAAAAATAATCCTTGTCTACAGAAAAAAGTCATAAGCCTAGAATGAATAATATACTAATGTCTCATTAACATAAAATATGGAGGCTGAAATTTAACTAGTGTTGTGTGTGTATGTGTATATATATGTGTGTGTGTATATATATATGTGTGTGTGTGTGTGTGTGTGTGTGTGTGTATATATATATATATATATATATTTTAGATGGAGTCTTGCTCTGTTGCCCAGGCTGGAGTGCAGTGGCACGATCTCAGCTCACTGCAAGCTCTGCCTCCCGGGTTCATGCCATTCTCCTGCCTCAGCCTCGTAAGTAGCTGGGACTACAGGCAACCACCACCACACCCAGCTAATTTTTTGTATTTTTAGTAGAGACAGGGTTTCACCATGTTAGCCAGGATGGTCTCGATCTCCTGACCTCGTGATCCACCTGCCTCAGCCTCCCAAATATTATTTTTAAACACAGTTAAACAGTTTCACAGTGATACTTGACTAGAAGCATTTGGTGTCATGTACTGACTAACAGTATGAAAATGATTTTTCTATTTGGGGAAAAGAATCAGTAAGGAAAGGCTGTAGATTTAGTGAGGCTAATGTTTAGGAGTCATTCTTTGAATTTTAAGAAACACATGAATAAAATATAGAAATAGTTTTTTTTCTGCACTGAATAGGAAATGATAGTCATCTTAACCAGGATTTAAAAAATGGGAAATAAAAATTATATTAAAAAAGAATGATGAAAAACATTCAGATTACTTGATAAGCAAAGAGAAACACTACATTTCAAGTTGCAAAAATAAGATTTACGGGAATGAACATTTAGATATCCAAAAGGTTCAGAGATTTTAACAATTTTTTAGGCAGTATAAGAAATTTTATTATACTTACGGTTAAAAAATGTACTTAAAAGCTATATTTGATGTTAGTTTGTGACCCAGGGACATGCTTTGATCACATTTTAAAACTTCAGAAAATAGCATTGATATTAGCTTGACAGATGGAGTGAGCTATGATGGCAGAAACGACTGCAATAGCCCAGTCAAGGAATGATAAATGATTACACCAATAATGTTGTAGTTAATGGAGTGCAAGTAATGAATACAAGTGATATGAAAGAATATCCTTTGGATTTGTCCGTATGTTATACAAGGTATGTGGGAAAGAAAAGACTTGGAGATGATGCTGAGGTTTGTAACTGGCATGGATAAACAGGCGGTGATACTGTTAACATAGAAGAAGACAAATAAATAAAAAGCTGTGTGGTTCCTGTTGCCATGAAATTACCACATAGTAAGGATCCTAAAAACAACATGATTTATTATTTTATAGTTGTGGAAGTAAGATGTCCAAAATGAGGCTCCCTGGTCTAAAGTCAAGGTGTCAGCAGGACTGCATTCCTTCTGGAGGTTCTAAAAATTATCTGTTACCTTGTATTTTCCAAATTCTAGACTCTGTTCATATTCCTTAGCTGAAGTGGTCTAGCTTTGTGTCCCCATCCAAATCGCATCTTGAATTTTAATCCAAATTGTAATTCCCACATGTTGGGGGAGGGACCTCATGGAAGGAGATTAGATTATTGAGGCTGTTTTCCCATGCTATTCTCATGACAGTGAGTGCATTCTCATGAGACTGTACCCTGCAAAGTAACATCAGCAGAGCTACCCATGACTGTGGGAGCCCACCTCTTGCATCAGCATGACTTTTATGTGAGACATGAAGTCAAAGTTCATTTGAAGTCCAAATTCAAAAATCATTTTGGAATTTTAAGCTTTAATGACTTCCCTGTTGGATTTTGGACTTGCATGGGGCCTGTAGCCCCTTTGTTTTGGCCAATTTCTCCCATTTGGAATGGGCATATTTACCCAGTGCGTGTACCCCCCATTTACCCAGTGCGTGTACCCCCCATTGTGTCTAGGAAGTAACTTACTTGCTTTCGATTTTACAGGCTCACAGGTAGAAGGGACTTTCCTTGTGTCAGATAAGACTATGGACTTAGACTTAGAGTTAATGCTGAATGAGTTAAGACTTTGGGGATCTGTTAGGAAGGCATAAGTGTGTTTTGAAATGTGAGAAAGATGAGATTTGGGAGGGGCAAGGGGCAGAATGATATGGTCTGGCTCTGAGTCTCCACCCAAATCTCATCTTGAATTTTAATCCTAATTGTAATTCCCATGTGTTGGGGGAGAGACAGAGTGAGAGGTGATTACATAATGGGGCAGTTCCCCATGCTGTTCTTGTGATAGTGAGTTCTCATAAGATCTAATGTTTTATAAGGGACTTTTCCCCCTTCGATCTGCACTTCTCTCTCTCCTGCTTAAGACCTCCCCAGCCATGCAAAATTACAAGTCAATTAAAATCTTTCCTTTATAAATTACCCAATCTTGGATATTTCTTCAGAGCATCATGAAAACAAACTAATGCATTGGCCCGTGACACCCTTCCATCTTCAAAGTCAGAAGTGGCAGGTGGTGTCTTTCTCACAATGCCATCTCTCTCGTTTGACTCTTATGTGCCCCTCTTCCCCATTTAAGAGAACCACTGGAGTAACAGTGCAACGGCATTTCCCTTTAAGATAAATGGGTTAGTAATCTTAATCCCTTTGCAATATTAATTCCTCCTTGTCATAGAGCATGACGCATTCAGGGGTTCCAGGGCTAAGGATGTGAATATCCTTGGGGTCTGTTTTTCTGCTGAACATAGGCACATTATAGTGTAGCCAATAATGGATAGCAAAAAAATGAAAGTAGCCTTCAAACACACTGATTTTAAGATTGTGACTCTATAGCCACATAAAAACTTCTAGGAAGAACTTAAAAGTGTAGATAAACTCCATAATAGAATTTGCTTTCAACTTTTAAATAGCGTCATCCTACCTTTGCACAGACACTGCTACAACTACATAAAAGCCTACTTTTGAGAGTTGGCCATTTTCACTCTCTGCTTTATGTATGTTAGTTTTCTATTGCTGCAAAAAATTACCACAAACTTAGCACCTTAAAACAATAGCCATTATCCCTCATACTTCCAGGTCAGAATTCCAGCACAGTGGCTTGTGTGTTCAGAGTATCATAAAACTGAAATCAAGGTGTCAGCCCGGCTGAATTCTCATTGTTAGGCTACATGGAAATGTGTGTTTCCAAGCTCATTCTTGTAGGTAGAATCCTTGCAATGATGGGACCAATCCTCAGCCCCACGTTTGCTGTCAACCAAGTGCTGCTCTCAGTCCCCAGAGGTTACCTACGTTTCTTGCCCGTGGTCTTGTGGTCTCCATAATCTTCAAGCCAGCAAGAACACATACATACGTCTGCTTTCAGTCTCTGATTTTCCTTCTGCGATTAGCAGGAGGAAACTCTATGCTTTGAAAGGGTATGTGATTAGGCCTGGCTCATTTCCCTCTCTCACAGTCAACCTTGCCCTACAGTACAGGCTAAATCAGATTACTCGTGCAGGTAAAATCCATTAAGTTCAAAGTTCAGCGAATTAAACAAGATGTGTATACCTGAGGAGTGGAAGTCGTGAGGCCATCTTATCATTCTGTCTATCGTCCTGATCATTACTGCTTCCCCATCTCCTGTCATACAACTGCCTCTAATCTTTGCACCTGAAATCCTGATTTTTGTGTCTACCTTGACCCATGGCTCTCTTGCCTGATAATGTCAATGTCTTTAATCCAACTTTATCAACTACATCTGGGAGCAAGTCATTCTCCTGCCTTCCATCGTCCTCCTCCCACTCCACAGCATAGAGAGCTTGGCCAGTCTTCTCCTTTTTTTTTTTTTTTTTTCTGAACATAAGAAAACTGCACATTATTGATGGAATCTTGAGTTAAAGCCCTAAGTTTGGAGTTGTCAGTGCAGTGTTGACAGAATATGTAAATTAAAACGAGGGGTGCAAAAGATCTGAGATTTTCTCTGGAGCAAGTATAGAGGTAAAAAGGGAAAAATATGAGGAGAAAGAAAAGGAAGAGGAGCACGTGTAAAGAAGGAAAAGACAATAGCTGAGAAAGGAACTTGGAAGAATCCCATCACTCACTGGTCAGTAGCTAGAGACACTGCACAGACAATGAGCAGATACAACAATCTCAACATACTTTTAGGTGGAAAGAACTTAAACATTGTTCACAAGTTAGCTTCTTTGAAACTAAAAAATATTTTTAACTGAAAATTGGAACACATATAGATGTAGCCATTTGTTAGAAAGCATATTCTCAAATTTTCAGACTTAGATTGGTTAGAGAGGTTTCCCTGGAAAGCTTTTCCTAAAAGGTAACAAGGAGTAGACATTTGCTCTGAGTATGACGGGAAATGTTGCCATGCAAATGTTTAGAGCTGAATGAAAAACCAAGTCATGTACAGGCAAAATGCGGAGGAAAGAGGTAATAAATAAATGATTGAGGATTAGAAACAAATGAATGAGAATTAAAAGTCAGCTTTCTCTTCCTCATGCCAGTGACTAGCTAAGATATGAGCATTTTTTGTTTGTTTTATAGGAATCCAGACAACACTTTTCTTACTTAATGAGGTTTGTCAGAGTCGGGCTGAATAAGAGTTTTAATTAGCTAGTATGGTTAATTTTATCTTATGCTTCTTGAAGTGGAGACAAGTAACAAGGAAATGTAAAGAACTTAGATACTGGCCAGGAGCCGTGGCTCAACGCCTGTAATCTCAGCACTTTGGGAGGTCAAGGCTGGTGGATTACTTGAGGCCAGGAGTTCGCAACCAGCCTGGGCGACAAACTGAAACCCCATCTCTACTAAAAATACAAAAATTAGTCTGCTGTGGTGGTACACACCTGTAGTTCCAGCTACTCTGGAGGCTGAGGTATGAGAATCACTTGAACAAAGAGGCAGAGGTTCCACTGAGCTGAGATTGTGCCACTGCACTCCAGTCTAGTCAACAAAGGGAGACTCTGCTGCACAAAAAAAAAAAAAAAAAAAAAAAAAAAAGAGAAAGAAAAAAAAGAAAAAAGAAAATAATTTAGATACTTAGTATCCTGTTGAAGCAAAAGGGAAGCTGATTTTAACAGTACAACATTTTTATGTCACAGCTGAACAGCTCTGTCTATAGCTTGGTTGGGCAGCTTTATTATTTAACAGAATTGTGGGAGTGGGGGTAGGGCCTGGGTGGCTTCAGCCTGGGGTAAGTAAATATGAGGCCATGATGAGAAAGAGAGATTTGATTATGTGGGTCATAAAAGTGGTCATTACCAACCTCCCACATTTGTGGAAATGTATCTCACTTTCCACAGGGACTACCTGAAATGAAACAGTGGCTCTTTAGAAACAAGGAGGATTCTATCACTCAGGCAGAAGCCTCATAAAGGCTGCCATGAGATTTGCCTCGAACAGTTAGGAAGGCACTTTCATCACAGAAGGCCTGGAAAGTCCAGAGTAAAGTGCCCATGAGAAACTGCAGAGACAACCCCTTATAATATTTCTGAAAGGAAATATCCAGAATCCTGGAAGAAGAAAATTATCTTGTTTAAATAGCTTTTAATTAACTGCAAGGAACCATGAGACCTTTTTGAGTGGAGTCAAAAGGGGCCATTTGAGCCGCAGAGGTACTTGGCTGTACATGGCAGCCTCCTTGGGAGATTGCTTTGCTATCCTATTAGAATTCTTTTCCAGGGTTAAGGGTCACTTTAAAGATTCCCATACAGTGTTCCCATACTCACCAAGAAATGACACTAGTTAAACTTACAGGAACTTATTTTGTCCTGTTTATTTGCTGTCCAGTGTGTTCAAAATATACATTTGATGCTTTGTCAAGTGTGGCTTGACCAAGCTTCACAGAGCTTTATGTTTGCAGCAGTATTTTGAGTAGACAAAAGAGATGAAGACTTGCCCCATTATATATCATTTCATAGCTTCTAAACCTGATTAAGTTGCTCTCAACTGTAGGAAAGAGAAGAACTGTAACTGCCTACCTCAAAAAGCAAAATATGTAGCTTTTGACAGATGGGATAATGAAGACATGTAAAACTAATAGACATGGTTTTATTAGCTCTAGTATAAGAAACTTGTGACTTCAGCTAATATTGGCTAAAGTCATTAATATTGTTTTCTTTTTTTCCTTTATCAGACACTATCCCATCAACCAAAACATTGAGCTTTTGCAACAAGTTTTGGTAGCACACAGGCCTTCAGCTATTTTACTGTAGTGTGTATGTTATGTGTCCACAAGGCTATGAACAATTTTTGCTTAAGGAAATTGACTTTTCCTTGTGATGAAAACCCATGAGGACAGGAGAAAAAAAGGAGAAAAGGCCAAGAAGAAGAAAAGAAATGTGTTTCTTACATTCTGAGGAAAATCAGCAGAATATTTGAAGTCTTTGTCTGGTGTGTAAATTTCATCACACCATTCTGATTGAACATGTCTATGAGGCTAAAATGATAGCATATGGAGGAATGTCATGTGTTACCAGTTTAAAAAGATAATACCAATTCTTTATGAACTGCTGCATTCTCATATGAATTACATTTAAATAGAGGCCTTTTTAACATATATTTATAATGCTTGCTTTAGTCTTAATTGTAAAGTTTTCTATAAGTTACAAAAATTCACAGCCATCAAATCTTTAATAACAAGTGTTTTGAAATGCTGGCATTAAGTGCAGACAAAATTTTTGCCAGCATGAGAAGTGCTAACATGTCTGTAAAACAAAATTAGAACACATGCACTTATAGTTTTTTAAGGAAAGAAATGTATATCCTGACATTTATATTATGAAAAGTAATGTGATAAATTAGTTTTTAGGTATTAGAACATATAATATAATGTATTTTGCTTCAAAATAAGGAACAAAACACAATTCACCAAGAATATTAAAGATTAGAGGCCATAATCAAAAAATAAATGACTCTTACTTCAATACTCCAAAACTAAATACATGATGAGGTCTACCTTGACATTTTTAGTCATGTTAAAATCAGGAGCAAATATTTGCTGGGCACCCACTGTACACATCTATGTTAATCCAGGTTCTTTTAGAAGCAAATGCTAATATGGGATTAAATTAAAAGTGCTGGGGTGTGGTGGCTCACGCTGGTAACCCCAGCACTTTGAGAGGCCAAGGCTGGCAGATCACCTGAGGTCAGGAGTTTGAGAGCAGCCTGCCCACCATGACAAAACCCCTCTCTACTAAAATACAAAATTAACCAGGTGCAGTGGTACATACCGGTAATCCCAGCTATTCAGGAGTCTGAGGCAAGAAAATCGCTTGAGCCGGGCAGGCAGAGTTTGCAGTGAGCCGAGATCACGCCACTGTACTCCAGCCTGGGCGACACAGCGAGACTCTGTCTCTAAATAAATAAATAAATAAATATGTGTTTGAGTTTCATTAGGGAAACAGCTATGTGAAAATAAATAGGGGAAGCTGGAAGAGCCATGAGAGCCCAAAGCAAATTTGACCCGAAGTGAAAAAGAGAAAATTGACTGGACCCATCCTGGACTGCCATGCAACCTAAAAACTGTTCATTGAAAATGCCAAAGATTTTTTTGAGTCCAAGTCAGCTGACAAAGGCATCCCATGTTTCCTAGGTCTTAGTCTCTCTGTCACACTCAGTCATCCACAGGGATCAGCCTATGAAGGAAAATACTTTAGCCCAACATTTTGATTTTTGAAGCAGCAGAAAATAAAAACAGATGAGGTAGATCTGTTCAGACTCCATTCATCTTGGAAGAACCTATGTCTTCTGTGAATCAGTTATTTTTTGGTTATGTACAATTAAATTTTTTTAATTTATTAACAAAGTGACCCAGACTCTATGCGGAAAGAACAAGGCTTCATATGAGGATATGACTCTATACAATTCCACTCTTTTTAAACTTGTTCAATACCTGTAAATCAAGTGTAAGTTGCACACAGAGGATGCCTTATGTTGGCATGAACTTACCATTGCTAGATCTGCATTTTCACCATCCTCTTTGTTCATTCTCGCTTTCTACAGCACAAGTGATTCTACATAGAACAATGTGTGTGTACGTGGAGGGCAAGTTGTGAAGGGTGGTTGGGGAACATAACTGAATCATGAGTCTTTCCATTGCTGAACAACCAGCATATCAGTGAAAGAGCAGTGGCCTAGAGTTTGGAAGAATTCAGAATAGAAAAGGGGTAACTGAAAGGAAAGGGATATTTAGTATCAAGGAAGAGTTCTAAAACAGGCATTAAGACATCTGAGTTCAAGGCCAATTTCAATATTTATTAGCTGTGTGGTTGTTAAAAGATAACTAAATTAGTGAATATTTGTGTTTAATAACCCAAAGAATAATTATTAAAGAAACTAAAAATAACCATAAAATTTCCAAGGATATTTAATTTCTGAAAATATTAATTCTGAAACTGCACGTTATGCAAATTAAACAAATGTATCATAAATGATCATGATAATATTTACATATACTGTACACATATGTTAATTATCTATAAATTTACATTCCTACAAATGCTACAGCTTAATTATTTGATTAACAATATAGATGCTTTCATTTGGATTAACTCATTCACTCATATGCACTACAGAAGCCAAATTCAAACTAACTCAAAATCAAAACGTAATTATTAGTTCATGTAACAAAGATGTTTATCTCAGGGAGCAATAGAATCAACATGAAATAATATCATCATGGCTCTGTCTTTATCAGTTTTGCTTATCTGCGCTTCTCTTTGCTTCCAGGTTTTTTTTATTCCTGCTGCAGATGAGTTTTTTGCCACATTGAGAAAGATGACTCCTGTAAATCATAACCCTGTATGCTAACAGCTAATGATCCAAAATGAAGACAGTTTTCCCCACCATTTCCAGCAGGAGAGTCTGTTGGATGATTCTCACTGGCCTGCCTGGGTCCTTGTGCCCATGTTTCAATTAATCACTCCTCCCAAAGGGATGCAGTGTGATCACTGGTCTAGCACAGCTTAAATGCTCAAGCTTGTTGTCATGGAGAACAAAATAAAAAGAATGACAATTCCAGCAAGACCACAGGTGAAATACGTTCCAAAGAAGGTTGAGAAATCTACAGCGTTATTTGAATTGTTGAAAACAAGGAAAGAAATATCAAAGGATGCCATTTATAGCATAGGAATAGGAGGTAATTGGAAATTTGATTTTATTAGGGCAAAAGCTAACAATTTGAAACCAGTATAAAGCACTGGGAATGTGGGAGAAAAGGGAAAGGAAAGGAAGTTGGGAAGGACCTCATTCCTGAGAATGCACAAATTACATTGAAACTGCACCTTCAGTTTTAACACCAATTGATATCTGATGTTTCACATATATATTATTACTAATTAGATATGTTACAAAATTCAGCCAAAGCAAACCCATCTCTCCAGATCAGGTGTATATTTCTGTCCAAATTCTACTCCTATGTAAAAGGATATAAAGCAAAATAAAGTAAAATCAAGAAATACAAATACCCATGTCAAGTCTCATATTCTTTATCTTTGATCATTTCCTCTGTATTTTCCACAATTTTCTAACCTCTCTGTTCATGACATATTTTTAAAAGTGTGAAATTCTTCAATGCCCAGTTTGTTGAAACATGTAAGCTGATAAAAATAATAAAAATAAGAAGCAGCTGCTTTAAAAAGAGATCACTCTTTCGTGCTTTCTAAAGCATGGTGGTGGCTGGAACTGCTTTCTTTTGACCATCTCTTACATTCTATCCCCAGGTTCCCCTACTTAGTTCAGTGTTTATTTATTTATTTATTTTATTATTATACTTTAAGTTCTAGGGTACATGTGCACAACGTGCAGGTTTGTTACATATGTATATATGCGCCATGTTGGTGTGCTGCCCCCATTAACTCATCATTTACATTAGGTATATCTCCTAATGCTATCCTTCCCACCCTCCCCCCACCCCACAACAGACTCCAATATGTGATGTTCCCCTTCCTGTGTCCAAGTGTTCTCATTGTTCAATTCCCACCTATGAGTGAGAACATGCGGTGTTTGGCTTTCTGTTCTTGCGATAGTTTACTGAGAATGTCAGTGTTCATTTCTACAATGATGAATGTATTATGTACTTCAAGGTAGTTTAACTCTAATCAAAGGAATGCGAGTAAGAAACTGCAATAAAACTTAAGTGCGTTTTGGTTCTTACAGCTCATTCACTCATCTACTAAGAGAACTAACTACTCATTTGTTATATTCTCCAAATTTGCCCTTTTAAAGCAACTAAATTACAATAATTTTATACACATTTCCTTTCTAATGTACTCATTACCTTAGCTGGAAATGAAATACTTATAGACACCAGTATAAGGCGAGTTATACCCTTTAAATGTAAGTAGCTATCAAAGTTCAAAATAGAAATTCCTCACCTATACACCACTTCATTTGCTGATTAATTACTGTAGCTTTGAGTTGTGTCAGCCTACAAAGGAAAGTTGCATTTTCTAAACAAAAGAAAAATTTTTTCAGCTTTTAGCTTTTTTCTGAGAGCCTGGGTTTTTTCCCTTCAATTGGAAGTAGTGTTTCATTTTAAGGTGGAGTGGCAGGAGAGTCAATATTTGAATTTATTGTCGAAAACAATCTAAATCCCTAACAAAGGGGAAAATACATTAAGTGGTTTCAGTGAGATATACGTTGAAGAATAAATGGATGAGTGAATCAATTGATTAATGAGATCAGTGGTCTCTCTTGCTGCCCAGAATCCTTTGGGGTATTCCACAGGATGCTGCCTTTGCCCTGCTAATCAAAAGGGAGAGTATGGAGACCCTCTCACTTCAGACCCTCTGTCTCTGTACCTCAGGCCCAACTCTAATCCTCCCCAATGTGTGATCTCTGCACATCACTCTTCACCCCCATCTTAGGAGAATAAAAAGAATAGATGGTGGAGGTTTTCAGATGGGAGTTTGACACTTCTTAAGCCCTAGTAACATTTACCTAAAGAAGGTGCAAGATCCTTTGGATTCATTTTCTAAATTGTATTGAGCCACTGATGATCAAAGCAAGCTAATGAATCATGATGATATCTTGTTTAATTACCATGGTAGGCATACAAATAAATCTCAGTTGTTTGTCCTATGTGCATGAAAGATCGGTATAATCCAAACAGTCAGTAAAACTGAAATTCTAACTATTTTACAATCTGGTCATTCTCTAGGAGATATACCTGTATTATAGCCTTCCTGGGCTAATTTTCCACATAAAAAGTTTCATTCTAATCTGGTTTTAAGGATGTGGATGTATTTTGACCCAAAGTGGTGTCAGCTAATGAGAACAAAATAATCTTTAGCTGTCATTTAATGCTTAGTACATCTTGTATCTAAATTAAAGTATATAAAGGGCAGTTTTAACAATTTTCAATAAAAAGTTATAACAATATTGTTAAGGGATATGTACTTATGCATAGACTTACTATTAAAGCCAGTTTAGGCTGAGTGGGGTGGCTCACACCTATAATCCTAGGACTGTGGGAGGCCAAGGATGGAGGATCACTTGAGCTCAGGAGTTCAAGACCAGCCTAAGCAACATAGTAAGATTCTGTCATAAAATAAAATAAAATAAAATAAAATAAAATAAAATAAAATAAAATGGTTGAGTGTGTTGGTCTGTGCTTGTAGTCCCAGCTACTTGGGAGGCTGAGGTGGGAGGATCACAAGGACCAGGGAGGTTGTGGCTTCAATGAGCCATGATTGCAGCACTGCACTGCAGCCTAGGCAACAAAATGAGACATGTCTCATTTAGAAAAAACAAAACCAAAACAAAAAAAAAACATAGTTTATATTCTATAAATAAAAACAAGTAGTCTACAAATATGTCTGATGCCAGGAGAAAGTTACACCAGCAGTTGTTATGGATAATGTATAAAACATCAAACCTAAATAGCTTGACAGCATGTAACTGTTCCTCAGGAATCATCATTATCATCATCACAATTATTATTATGAGCAGCAGTAACACATCATCGTTATTATGCCCTTACTCACTATATTTAATTCTATATTTTCCATAACGCTTTCACTTAGGTTTAATAAATTACACTAAAAAAAAAAAAAAAAGAAAAGAAAACAGGGGCCAGGCACGGTGGCTCAAGCCTATAATCCCAGCACTTCGGGAGGCCGAGGCGGCGGGTCACAAGGTCAGGAGATTGAGACCATCCTGGCTAACATGGTGAAACCCCGTCTCTACTAAAAATACAAAATGTTAGCCAGGCGTAGTGGCGGGCACCTGTAGTCCCAGCTACTTGGGAGGCTGAGACAGGAAAATGACGTGAACCCAGGAGGCAGAGCTTGCAGTGAGCTGCTATCACGCTACTGCACTCTTTCCTGGGTAACGGAGCAAGACTCCATCTCAAAAAGATAAATAAATAACTAAAAATAAAAATAAGAAAACAGGAATCACAGAGACTAGGTAACTTGTCTTAAGCCACACAGAAAATGGCAAGAGCCAGATGTGAATCACACATCTCTCTTGTTCTAATTTCCTGTCATCAACCACTACCCTGCGTCCCACAATGTCTCTTAGGACCTCACTTGACAGTGATTTTCCTGATATATCTCGCAGGTCCCTGTGGTTTTATCGCATAGATATCCTCCATGGAAATTCTCCAATTTCCCTACTCTATTGTCTGCATTTTTTTTTTTTTTTTTTCAGTTACATGTGAAATGCAGCTTCGGAATTCCTCACTCTGTCTACTTAGCTAAGACTTATGGCAGATTCTTGGCACATATGTTTTACTTTATCAGTTTTTTTCAGAGTGTTATTCTTGCCACATCATAAATGTTTTTGCTTCCTTACATAATGCAAATTTTCATCACCCAAGCCCATGTATTGGAAAATTTAGAAATAAAATGCTGCTTGAGAATTTGAGATATTACAGTGAGTTCAATGGGTCCCATAGAGCCCATTCTCTAGGGACCACATCACTTAGATCTTGTTACTAAAATATGTGAACTGAAAGAGAAGCCAAATCAGGAAAAAGCTGGTTCAAGATGTGCAAAGGGCAAACCTTGTTAGAAGGATTTACAACCCAATTACATAAGGTCTAAGAGACTGGGCAAATTATTGAGGCTATTCATATTATTTTACTAGAGCAGAAATTAACTACATCCAGTAATGGAGTTATTAGCTAGACCTTGAAAGGACAATTAGAGATCTTTGTTCCAATACAATTTGATCTGTTTATAAAGCATTTCTTAGTTACAACTGCCCTGTCTTGTTATAAGAATTTTTCTTTTAGACTTTAAATTCAAATACTAGATATTTTAATAAATATCACTACCATTAATATTAATATTTTTGCTAAGTGAGAATAACATTCATTTTATTTTAATTTTTTAAATAATAAACATTATCTGAAATTGTAACTCTACAGATTATTATTTTATGGCTAGATATTTTACAAAGTTAAGTACTAAATAATAATGTTCTCAAATTATAGCATTTTTTTTGCATACCATCAACCAACTAAGCTTTTTTAACTGGTGTTCTTATAAAATCTGTCTAACTTTGTGTGATAATTAATTCTATGTGTCAACTTGACTGGGTCATGAGGTGCCCAGATACCTGGTCAAGTCTTATTTTGGGTGTGTCTCTGAAGATATTCTTGGATAAGATAAACATTTAAATGGGTAAACTGAAGAAAGCAGTTGTCCTTCCTAATGTGGGTCAGCCTCATGCAATCAGGTGAAAGGCTGAATACATTAAAAAAGCCCAAGAGATAATTTCTCCTGCCTCATTACCTCTGAACTGGAACATCAGTTTTTTCCTTGCCTCCAGACTCTACCTAAAATGTTGCCTCTTCCAGTGTCTTGAGCCTGAATCCTGAGCCTGGAAGTACATCATCAGCTCTCCTGGTTCTCAGGTCTTTGGACATGGACTGGAACTAAACCTTTGGCTCTCCCAAGCCCTCAATTGCTGACTCATTTTGCAAATCTTCAGGAATTGTCAACTTCCATAATCACACGAGCTAATGTCTTATGACAAATCTGATGTGAGTGAGTGTATGTGTAATTATGTATAAGAATTTATATATAAATATATGTAGATTATATATAAGAATATATGTAGATTATATATAAGAACATATATAAGAATATAGGTAGATTATATATAAGAATATATACAAGTAATCCTATATACATATAATCACATGAGCCAATTTATTATGACACATCTGATATCTGAAATACACAAATATATATGTTAAATATATGTTTATTTAAAGAACTCTGACTGTCAGAGAGAAATTAAAATAGAAAAAATAACTTCAGTGATTGCAAATAGTGATATTAATTTTGTACTTCAGTTCCTTTTGCATCTAAAGTAATAGATATTTGGTTTAGCAAAAATAAAGTGGGTGGAGATATTAATGAGGAGGGATAGTTAAATCTTTTAAGAACCTGTTTAGACATGTCTCCTAAAAAATTAGTGCATATTATATATGGAAATACTTGACTGCTAATTAGAACTGCTGCATGGTTCTTAAATAAAGACTGGATAAGCAGTCTGGAACTCCAGTGTCTATCCTTCATCAACTTCTGACTCACTTTGCAAATTTTGGAATTCTCCTTACAAGTTTTCTTGTGCTTCCTATCTCTAATTTTATTGACATGGAAGAATAAGCTCTTTTAATTATATTTTTTCAGTAGTAATGATGATTAGTTTTGAAATTGGAGAGTTCCCTGATCAGCCTTGCAGGACAGGTGACAGGGGTGTGGTTCATCTATTTGGTCACTACCATTGCTGAAACCTCTGACAGGAGTGGGAACAGGCAGACAGGCAGGTGCAGGAGCAGGTGCACTGGGCTCTGGCCCCACAGCAGTGTGCAGGGGCAGGAGCCTGTGATTCCCATGCTACAATACTCTTTTATCTCTGCCATCCACAGACCACTTAAGCAGTCTCAGGTCTGTCTTTGTTAGCAGTGTGAAAACAGACTAACAGCCTTTGTGCCTTTCGGCAAGGGCAGAAGGCCAGTGTGAGAGCTTTCTACATCCTGAGCTCTTGTCCAGCACCCCAGAAGAATCAGGTCACACACAGACTTGAAGGATACATGCAGGGGTTTCCTTTAGTGGCAGAGGTGGCTCTCTGCAGGTCAGATGGGGAGCTGGAAGGGGGATTGAGTGGGAAAGTGATCTTTTGCTGGATGGCCAAACTCCTCTCTGACTGCCCCCAGCCAAATGCCTCTCAGTGTTCAGAAATTCCTTCTCTTCTCTCTTTCTCTGCCATACCATTCTCCTGTTCATCTGGCTTGTCTTCTCACCTCCTCATCTTCTCTTCTATTTGTCTGCTTCTGGAGCCTTTTTATGGGTACAAGACTGGGGGGCACAGAGGGCCAAAGGCAACATTTTGGGCATAAAAACGGGAATGCCTGTCCCAATTTAGGGCCACAGGTGTCCAGGCCTGAGGGTGGGGTCTTTGCTGGGGAACCACCCTCTTCTACCCAGTATTTCCCTGTCTCCTGTCTGTATTAGTTTAATATGAACTTGATTGATTCCTTCATTCAAACATTGATTGACTGATTCATTCAAAATGATTTTAACTAAGTGCCCATGAAATGTCAGTCTTTCTTCTGAGCACTAACACACAGCAATGAGAATGACACTCAAGACTTCCATTCTCAGGAAGCTTAGAGGGAGTCAAGGAGAAAAACAATAAATTAATAAATTAGTGAAAAAACAAATGTATATGATATTTTCAGATTGTGATAAAATCTGGAAATAAAATAAATGAGGGTTATGAAAGAAAATGGGAGTTGTTTTATTCCATTGTTAGGAAAGTTCTTTCTAAGAAGTTCACAATTTAGATGAAATATGAATTGTATAAAGAAACTAGTGATGTCCTGAATTGAAGACAAAGCCAAACAAACAAGTAAATTAGAGGTGAATTTAGAACCTTGAAGAAACAGATCTCTTCCTCATCAGGCCTGATCAGCAAGAATTCCTTGTCATGATCCTACATGCCCTTTCTATAGCCAAGCAATGGCAACCTTGAAAGTTATTTGTGGAAGCTGATGGAGCCTTTACTTAAAATACCTAGACTACTGATTTACATTTTGAGGAGGGTTACAAAATAAGAAGAAAATAATACTTACTATATGTGAGCAAGAAATAATCATTTACTGTATGTATCACTGCAATTTTGAGATGTGGCTTTTATATTAGCCAGAATTACCTATACTAACACAGTCAAGAATTTGGGTTTGTATTAAGTGACATGAGAATATGTTAACACTTCAAGTAGGGTAAGTGATATGATTGGTTTATGTTGTTATGCTACCACTCTGATGAGTGGCAACGGTTTGTAGAGGAACAAGGGAAAGAGATTAATTAGGAATAGGATAATCAAAAGCTGACACTGGCATGGACTAGGGTAGTTGCTACAGAGATAGAAGGAAATACACATATTTTGGGTTTTTTTTTTTGAAGGTAAATATAAAAGACCTGAAAGATAGATAGGATGTGGAGGTAACTTACAGAGAGTGATAAAGGATGATGTTTTTCTCTAAGTTTCATGTTTTGAGCAAATAGATGAATGTTGGTATTATTTTTTAAATGGGAAAACAGAAGAATACAGTAAAAGTGTATTTTTTGATGGGCTTTTGTGACATCCAGGGCCAATATTAGTGTATCTTTGTGTTGTGATGCATCCATAGACATTTCTGTTAATGCTGGGATTTGGGGGAAGGTGTCAAGGAGAAAATCATTGATAAAGAAACTTCTCAAGGTTAAGTGAAATGGGACCTATTACTTTTCTTAATTCAGTCAGTATAATTGAACCTAAAAATACCTGCATAAAATATCCTTAATAAGGACAATGGAAAATTAGCAAGTATAATGATTTAGGAAATGACTGAAGTAGGCACTAATTAAGACTTAGATTCAAGACTCATTGCAAACTTTGCCTATGATCTTCACCAGTTTTCTCACCTTGATTAAGTCACTTGCCATGTCTGATTAAGTCTCTTTATCAATAAATAGAGCAGACTTATTTCTCTGAATAAGCTTCTTATAATTATTGAAAATAAAAAGTCATAAGAAAACACTTCACAAATTACAAAACACTATAAAATATAAGTAAAAGTTTCCATTACTTTTAAAATAAATACAAGAATTCAAAGTAACTTCCAGTTTTTAAAATTAACATGTTGTGGTTTTTTTTTTCTAAAATGACATTTTTACCATGAATAATTGTATAGCAAACAGAATACATGAATAATGGGTGGAAAGCATCAATGTAATTTCAGAAAACCAAATAAGCAAACAAATTAACCATAGCATTTCCCAGAAGAAGTTNTTTTTTCTAAAATGACATTTTACCATGAATAATTGTATAGCAAACAGAATACATGAATAATGGGTGGAAAGCATCAATGTAATTTCAGAAAACCAAATAAGCAAACAAATTAACCATAGCATTTCCCAGAAGAAGTTCCGTGGAAGTAGTGATTTTCAGAGTTCATATCTTTTGGAAGAGTGGAAAAAGCTTCAAGGTGTCATTAATTCTGCACCTAAGTCTCAATTTTGCCAAAGAACAATTCATGAATTAACATGAAGAATATACATAACCGATATTTTTTTAAAAATAGGTAAAAGTGCATACAATCTATTTTGTAACTACTGGAGAAAAATACCTTTGATTTAATTTTCAAAAATGACCTAATACTATAGAAGTAACGAAGCATTGTGAATAGATCAGATAGTGCATGCTTGGCATGATCAATGCAAGTACTAATGTTGCTTGCTGTCTGATAAAGACAGAGGATACACAGAGTAAGTACATGAATGTGGTCATTGTGACAATACAATGGCAGTTCAGAATCCAAAATACATTTCAAAATATCAGAAGTTTACAGTTCAATTTCAAGGCATATTTTATATATCTCAAAGTTGAATTGTGGATTTGTGGATTGTATACCTAGCAGAGAGGGAAAGAAAACCAACCAAAATAAACATGCAAAACAATGGACCTGTCTTATCCTCCAAAATAGCTCCCCAAACCCTTTTCTGGTATTCACACCCTTGAGTATGGGCTGAACTTTGTGGTGACTCACTGCCAGCAAATAAAGTAATGAATTCAAAAGTCATAAGATGTCACTTCTGAGACTAGGTTACAAAAATAACTGTGACTTCTCTCTTTCTTGCTATTTCTTCCTTCCCCTTGGAACCCTGCCTCTGGAAGAAGTCAGCAATTATTTATGAGTGGTGCTGTGGAGAGGCCCACATGGCAAAGAACTAATGTCTTCAACCACTAGACAGTCCAGAACTGGAACCAGTTAACAGCCACATGAGTGAGCTCAAAGGAGAGCTCTCTGGAAATGGTTACCATCAATACTGGAAATGGCTACCATCTCCACCTATGTACTGATAGCATCCTCAGAACAGATCTTAAATTAGAGGCACCCAGTGAAGCTACACCTGACTTTTTGACCTACAGATGCTGAGATAATAAATAATTGGTGTTCTAAGCAACTATGTGTTAAGGTAATAATTTATTACTTATAATAAATAACAAATAATGGCCTTTTTAGCTAAAACCATCTAATTTACTGTAAAATTTTGATTTTAAATTATCTTCACCAAATGCTTAAGAAACTATATATGTGTGTGAGTTTATCTATGTGTTTCTACATTCATATATGTTTATGTATGCATAAAACAATGTTTATATCTTAAGTATTTGTATTCATCAAAATCTGAAAACAAAATTAACTGTTTTATGAAAGAGAAAAAAGGCATACTTATGATACAGAAGAAAAATGGGTAGGCAACTGTTGACACTATTATGTGACTACAGTCATCTTTTTAAGACTTCTAAAATTATCTTGAAGAACATTTTTCCCCTAAACCTTTCAGTTTCTAAAGGTTTTGAATATAAAACAATTGCTGAAATAAAGCATTGACATTTAAACATTAACAGAGCTTCAAAACATAAAGGGGAAAAAGTTGTGCCTATAGGCTAATGTCAGGAGTGCAATATTCTTGCTAAATTCTAAAGCAGCTTTCTGATCTAAATTTAGGGCTACTGGCAGTGGATCCAATGTTACATGGGTATTTGAGAAAACAGTTGTTTCAGCCACACATATAAGCCAGGAGAATGTTGGCAAGAGTAACTCCAATGCAAAACCATGACAGAGAAGGAAACAAAAAGATTCCTGACATTTAGACCAGTTAGAGATAATGTGTTACAAACAAGTAACTACAAATAAATGTTTCTAAACAAGGCAGTGATAATTTCTCAACAAGTTGGCTGTTAAAATAAATTCTGCTTTTCCTTTCTATTTTCCTTCACATTCTTTGGGTATTGGTCCTTCCATCTGGCTTACTTTTTTGGACCCAGATCCAGGAGAGCATTTTCCCATAAAGCTTGATAGAGGAAAAGCTACAAAAGCAATCTCTGTACATGGTAATTCCAATAGTCCAATGTGAAGCACGGAAGAACAGCTATTCAGCCCACATTTGTTTCCCTGGCAGCTCTCTGAGACCTCTTTCATAAGGTCACTAATTCCATTCATGAGGGCTCCACCCTCATGACCTAACCAACAACCAAAAGCCCACTTGCAACATGTTGTCACATTATTGATTAGATTTTAACATGAATTTTAAAGCGACACAACCATTTGGATCACAGAAGGAAGCTTTACATAGCAGCTCAAACTCAAATTCTGGACTTGGACAAGCCAAACACAGCCCCACCATGACTTGGCAATCACTTTCTTTACAATTTTGAAGTGTTCTGATTTTTCAGAACATTCTGATCATTCAGAAATCATGAATGTGCATTATTTACAGGATCAGAAAGTGGTCATTCTAAAAGTGAAACTGCATGTATTTGGAACTTATATCTCTCTATATAATATATAACCATGGAACATGTTAGCAGTTCCCAAAGTTTAACTAAACTAGCTTATAATTTATAAAATAAAATAAAATCACCCTATTGAATTTTTTTTTTTTTTTGAGAAGGAGTCTCTCTCTGTCACCCAGGCTGGAGTGCAGTGGCCAGATCTCAGCTCACTGCAAGCTCCGCCTCCCGGGTTTACGCCATTCTCCTGCCTCAGCCTCCCGAGTAGCTGGGACTACAGGCGCCCGCCACCTCGCCCGGCTAGTTTTTTGTATTTTTTTAGTAGAGACGAGGTTTCACCGTGTTAGCCAGGATGGTCTCGATCTCCTGACCTCGTGATCCGCCCGCCTCGGCCTCCCAAAGTGCTGGGATTACAGGCTTGAGCCACCGCGCCCGGCCTATTGAATATTTTTTATTTAGAGATTGAGCTTTTGAGTAGCACCCTCTTCTCTCACCTTTATAAACATGCTCCTGAATATGTTTTGAAAAGTCTTTCTTTAGGTTTTGTCAATACCACATTTATTGTTCTAATTTATCTAGTGGTTCCAAATCCCAAAATGGACTGAGTTAGTAGTTTGAATTTAAAAATGTAACTTTATCATGATTAAATTATTTACAATGCAACATTTTCAAGTTTTGGTATGTGAAAAATACAGTAATAGAGATTCAGTGCAAATCCACACAGAGGAAATGAGGATGTTAGCCAGCTTTGTCAAATCTGTAAATGTGTTTAAGAGCTTTCTTTGTGCTATTCCCCATGCTGTGGAACTCCATAAGCATTTCATAAACCTCTATCTGGACAAAATAAAAAAGCAGTCCAGTAGTCAGAATCTTGATGTCATGCTCAATAAGGCAAAGTGTGAGGAAAAAGAAAGAAATTTAAAAGCTGCAAGAGATTGTGCTGAGTGGGAAAATACGGCTTTTCTTGTTACTCTTCATTTCAACAAGGCATGCTGTAATATAATTTAAAGTGGAAAATCGACGTGGGTAAATAACACTTTTAACTTTTATGTTTGAATTTTATATTTGAGATTTTCATTTATTTACTCAGTATAAATAGTTGAATGTCAACTACACAGTCAATCCAATGCAAAGCTCCTGAAGGACAGTGAATTTCTTTTACTTTTAGCTTATTGACAAAAGGGTTGCTTGACTGCAGAGTGTTTTATTCCCCCTAAGTGTACAACAATTAGAATATGTGTTTTGGAAAGTGAACCATGGTGCACTAAGATGTGTCTTCAGTAAGGAGAATACATGGACCTGGTTTTGTGAACAGAATGATGGGTTGGTTTCTGGCTCTTGAGTGTAAAGAGGAGAGAGAAAAAAACAGTGGTGATATTTCAGGAAATAAGCTACATTCCACTAAAGCCAGGAACTGACTTCCCAGTAATTGCAAGAGCACAGCTTGAGATTCAGAGAGCTTGAACCAAAGTATTAATCTGAGCACCTAGAAGACCATAGAGCCAACTGAGTTGATACCAAAACCTGCAAACAAGAGTACTGTATAGTCCTGGCATTAGCATATTCAACAACACAAATTCTTATCCCTGTGACAACTCTTAACCATGGAGGTAGCTATTGAAAATATTTTTCCCCAGGATTTACAGTTTGAATATCTAATCTATAATTAAATACTTATTAATTTTACTCTAAGTTTAAGTGGAGAGTTTACACAGGTAAGGAGCATTTGGATATTCAATGTATATTTTCTGAGATGTGATTATTGTTACTATAGCTAAGGGAAGTGTTTCTCCATAACGTATTGGTATGCTAACAAAGCCATGTTTAGTGCTTCCATTCTTAGTGGTGATAATGACTTTGCAGTGTTTCTCCCTCTTTTTTGATTTCTCTGAAATCTGGCTCACTTAAAGTTTCATTATAATTATTAGATAAAAAGCAAGGTAGTCACTTTTCAGAAAATGAAAGATTTCAAGTATTCATAAAATTTAAGTGTCTTGACAGATATTAAGGTAACATTTCCCTAATTATTATTAAATTCAATTTTCTAAACCAAAATGACCTTTGGTTTAGAAAATAAGGGAAATATTTTTTGCTCCAGGTAAACTTTCTATGCCTTATCACAACACTCTTCTCCCTTTAATTATCTTTCAACATGCCCAGTAAGGTCAAGTTTGTCAGAAAACTTGCATGGATTTTTTTACATTTACTGATGAAGGCATCGCAAACATTATGCCAGCAGGAATAACAGAAACTCAGGATATTTTTATTTACAGGGCCCCCTGTCTTGAATTCCTCCTTCTACCCAGTGCTAAACTGCTAATGTCTCACTTCATTCCATGACTTTATCAAGCCTTAAATTGAGTAAATTGTGTTCATTGTTTTAGATTCACCTTGATGTTCTGGGTTATTCACCCTGGCTCTAGCTCCAATAGACCAGCAACTGTGCTCATTTAATCTTGGCTTAACCATTTTTGGCGTCTCGCTTCTGTCACTGGCCAGTATCTCTTACTGGAAAGTCTCCCGGCTAGACATGATCTGCCTAAAGCTATCATCTAAAGCTAGTCTAAAGCTATCATCTCGTATCATTCCCAAGTCCTGAAATTTTTGCCTTCTGACTCTGTTGGGCTTTCTTTCAACACTACGCTATGCTTTACTTGTAACAGCCTTTGCTATGAGCAAATCAAATTCTCCTAGGTTCTATTTCTCCATGGTCCTGATGTTACCTAAGAGGTACAATTTGTAAAGTTCTAATTACTTTATACAGGATCAGAGAGTTAGAGAGTCCTATGGGAATTTAAAATTCCCCAAATTCAGTTGTTTCCAGAAAACTGGAGCTATTACTTGTTCCCACTCACACAACTTATTATGACTAAAGGTATGTCTCAAAAACAGGATGCAAGATTTCAGTCTATTTTTTTTCTAGAATATTACACTGAAGTAATATGATCACATTAACAGTCATGCTCTGTTTCCAAAGTGGTGAATATTAAATTCAGATATACAGAGATTTCTTATGTGGGAAGTTTTTCAGTAGGGTCTTCCTCCTGCTCTCCAAACATGCAGGTGAATATTAGTCTACTTCATCTGTTCATATGGCTGAAGTATATCAATTACACTACCTGTGCCATGGGACAGCTCTAACTATAAGAGTAAATTTAAAAGGCATTACCTTTTCTGTCTTTCATCACTTTTGTATTCCCAGTACCTCTTTGCCCTCTAGACGTTTCCTTTAACAAAGCTGATATTAGGCAAAGATGTGATTTCAATTATGGATATTTTAAGAAAAAAGATAAAGTGCCCCCTGACTGCTGTCAGATGGGACCGCCTCTAACAACACAGTTGTGTGTTTCTCTTATTGAACAAAAACAATATCACAGGGCGCCTACATCAGACAAATGCACTATGTATTGGTGACAATCAAGACAAAAAGACCACATCATTGTTATACATGATCACACGCACACACACACCATACACATACATACACACACAGAGACAGAGAGAGAGAGAGAGACAGAGAGAGAGACAGAGAAACAGAGAGAACTGTCTAAACTACAGAGTGACCGATATCTCACTTTCCTGGCTGACATGATAAACTTCTCCTTTTTTGACCAATTACATCTTTAGCTCTATCTTCCCCACCTCCACTACTCCCTCCTCCTAGATTTAAAAAAAAAAAAAACTGTTAAAACACGAAATCATAAACTTGCCTCCACTTTATGACAGCACCGAATACAGAACAAAACTACCCTTCTTTCAAAACTTTTCAAAATATTCTATCATGAATTCAAATCTTATAACAAATCCCTTCCAACATCCCTGACCTAACAGGCCCTGGAATTCTTCATGGAGTGGGACTCTCTCAATGAAAAGAGTTGATCAACCCAACTTTATTCAACAGAGGTGTGTTCAAGGTATTTCTGTAGTATAGTAATGACAATCTTACAGTGCATTTCAGAAAGTTACTTCTACAAGAGCTATTTGTATTTAAAACTACAATAATTTTGCAGTGACCTTTATTTTTTTCCATTCAAGAGAAGGTATTCATTAACCATAAAAATAAAACAAAACATTTTGACAATAAAGTTAATTTAATTTTCTGGAAATGAATCATGCTTCTCATTGTTTTACACTGTCTACCAGTTACACCAGGTTTTTGTTGGATGAGGATGCTTTCCAATAATTCTTTACATATTTTATGTGTAGAACAGACAAGATTCTCAATAAACACCCACTGTCAGTAATGGTGGTTTATTTTTCTATGTGACTAGCAGTTATCAAGTACCTATTGAAAGAGTTAAAACATACCATTATTTTCTATTTGGCTGGCAGTTATGAAGTATCTATTGGAGGTGTTAAAATTACACCATTCAGGAATATTGCCTAGTTGAGTAAAAGCACTGGAAAATAATAGGTGCAAATAGATTACTCTGACCTTCATTCCGTTCCTTAAAAACAGGAGAGGAAGTTCCTGTGTGAAAGTTGCCCTCCCTATACCAGAAGGAAAACAACATTCTTATCATCAAGGACTGGAAGTTGAGATTGAGAGAATTCTGTACAGACTTCGTTAAAGTAACTCTTACTTTTTAAGCCTGCCCACATAATCTAGTTGCTTTTTGTCAACTTACTACTCTTTGTCCAATTTAATATATGTTCAACTCTGTGATTTTAGGTCTTCACTTCCTTATAAGGACTCCCATGTCAAGTAAAACTTACAAAATAAATTTGCATACTTGTCTCCTGTTAATATGTCTTAAGTAAATTTAATTCTCAAGCCTAGCAGAAAAAGAAAAGAAAAAAAAAACAAGGAAAAGGTGCAATTTTGCCTCCCCTATACTTTTAAGGATGAGGCATTTATGGCAGGTAGGTTCTGCAGTAACAGTCGCTGGGAGAAGATGTCTGTTAGTGATAACTCTTGTTAAAGGAAGTTGAGTTAAAACAAGAAACTCAACTATGTTTCAGGATTACAACATCATGGCCAATTGGTAGGCAGCTGTGAAGCAAATATTGCCCATTAAAGCACCCCACATTGGCCTAAAATATTTGTTCTTTATACTCCATCTCCCTTAGCTACTGGATACAACATATTCTCGGAAGTGTGTCTACTCAGGCAAAGTGTTTGAAACTAAAGCATATCTTTAAATACATGAATAGAAGCGAGAAGGTGTCTATTGGCCATATTTTCTGCAGCTGGGCAGGAAGTGCTTCTTTGAGAGAGGAAGGAAGTTGTCCAAAATGTATGTATTATACATAAGCAACTGTATCTGAGTTCAAATGGACCAATTCAAAATGGACCTAAAACTAGATAGCAATTAAGAAAATATCTAGGCCAGGCGCGATGGCTCAAGCCTGTAATCCCAGCACTTTGGGAGGCCGAGACGGGCGGATCACGAGGTCAGGAGATCGAGACCATCCTGGCTAACACGGTGAAACCCC